>NC_057802.1:134162496-134285882 GCF_018294505.1 Triticum aestivum
CTCGATTGGGTTCAGTAAACAGCCATCGATCGATCGCTCGGGTTCAGTAACGCGTAGCCTGCAGTGCAATCGCTCGGGTTCAGTTAGAGCCCAACGCCTCGCTCGGGTTCAGTTAGAGCCAACGCCTCGCACACACGCGCGTACGTGTACGAGAGAAACGCGCATCACTCGGCCCCCGACCTCCCACCCCGAAATTCCCCCCTCGCTTCTACCACGGTTTTTTCCGTCATGGACGGCCCAAAGAATATCATGCAGCTGCGTCTCCAGCCCGCGCAGGACGAAAAGCCCATTTCTGTCATGATTTTTTGTCATAGAAGTAGGAGCCCACCACATCTATGATGATACCGGGTTTTGTCACAATTATCGTCATAGAAGTGTCATATGTATGACAGAAAAAAATTCGTTCGGCCCAAAATGTCACGGATGTGTCTTTTTTTGTAGTGTTGCTGGGTTATATAAGTAATGAAGCATATGATGGCGGCTTAAACATGGTCTAATGTCATATGGTGGGTCACTGTTTATGATATAAGCCACCACGGCAGTTGTGGTGTTTCAAATTTAACACTGGAATTTTTGCTAAGTAAGGGACAAACAGATTTCAAAGACTGGAGCTATAATTTTGGATCTACAGCAGTTCAGAAACGGCAATAAATTCTGAAACCTAAGGTGGCGGCAGCAGAAAAGTTTGGGTGCTCTGATGAGATCTTGTATGGAGAGATGCTATTCTAATGATAAAAATGAACGCTAAACTACCACCACACAAGGTTCATGACCTATCCAGATGAAAAGCTGCTTGAGTTGAAAGGGAACAGCGAAGAACACCGATGAACTGAGGAAACCCTAAAACAGATTTGAGGTAAATGAGAGAAGCACTTACATACAACGAGGGGCAGCGGTGGCGCACCGGAGTTATCTGGTCCGGTCAGGTCGATGCAGCGGCCCGAGTTGGTGCAGCGGTCGGAGGTCGCGACGGCGGAGCTCGAGCGACAGAGGAGACGCGAGAGGAAGACGAAGGCAAGAAGGCAAGGAGAAAATGATAAAGACCCCCATCCCTGTTTATAAGGTGGTGGATACAAGGCATGCACGGGAATCGAGGAGGCCGAAATCATCATGTGGCTATATGGACGCCTCGATTTTTGAGATGTTCATTAAGATAAGGATCAGTTAAGATGTTCTGGGCCTTGCGCGAGATTAATGCGAAATGACGTCATGGCGGTTTAAGAAGATTCTGTGAGCTGACGTCATGGCGGGTTACAGCAAGGTTATCAAACAAGCGATGCAAGATTTTGACAAGTCGGGTATTGAAGATTGATATGAACAAGTTCAAATCAACCTGGGGCCTAATGTTGGGGATATAACTACTAGGTATGACCCGCTCAGGAGGGGCCGGGTCATACCACTGGCGACTTATCAATGAAGATGGCGGCTCATACAAGCCCATTGATGGCCCAAGACCTAGAGGCGACTTGAGGCCCAAGAGGATGAACCGCCATATGTATATGACTTGTTTTGTAAGGCAAGCGTAGTTAGTCACCGAGCCGGACACGCTGTATATGAGCCGGCCGGGACTCCGTTAGCCGCCGAGCGTCAACTTGTGTATATAAAGGGATGACCCAGCGACAGTTTAGGGACAAGAAAGAATAGATCGAGAACTAGGTCAAGCGTATTCGCTCCCTGGTAATCGGAACCCAAGCAATACAACCCCAAACCGGAGTAGGCCTTTACCTTCACCGCAAGGGGCCGAACCAGTATAAACTCTCTGTGTCCTTTGTCCCGATTAACCCCTTTAAGCTAACCTAGTTGCGATGGCTCCACGACAAGTCCTTCCGCTAGGACATCTGCCGTGTCAAATCTACGACAGGATGCCTTGGTGCTGCGGCCGGTGTTTGCAGTGGGGCGGTGCAACGTCGCTGGTGTTGCTGATCGCCTGATGCTGTTGGAGTGGTGGCGCTGCTACATAGAAACATCGATGTGTTGTATTGATAGCACTGCTGCATAGAAGCATCAATTTGTCGGAGCGGTGGCGCTGTTGTATAGAAGCTTTGATTTGCCGGAGTGGCGGAGCTGCTACAGAGAAGCATTGATGTGGCAGGATGCTATGACAGCGAGGACAACGTTGCACCGGTGAAAGAGGTGGTGCTAGACATTGCAGGGGGCTGCATCAATAGGGAGGGAACCACGGGTGCTTCAGGGAAGCCGTGGCCATGCTACCAAGGACCGCTGCCATGTCCCTGCAAGGTGAGCTATCATTGCTGCGAGCCTGCTGGTGGCAACGGCGAGCGGACGGACGGCATGGCAGTTGCAAACGATAGTGGGAGTTGCCATGCCTCTCACTAGCGTTTTACCTGGTGTTGTGTTGCAATGCATACGCTTTGCTGCAGAGAGGAGCCATGGGAGAGGTGGGGGAGCGATGACGAGGAGATATCATGCAAATGTAATCAATTAGATCCAAATGAATCAGATGGTTGGGGACCTGATTGATTTCCCCAGGAAATCAGCCGGATGATTCGTAGCATCGCCCTTTATATATAACTTAACATCACTGGAACATTTTCCACCTATGTGTTAATTATCGGGAATACCCGGTATTGCCCGATAAGCTCCAAAACCCTTTCGGTGACCCAGAAACGCTTTTGGATCCTCTCGAAACTATTCTCAATATTAATGAAACAATTCCACAAATATATTCTCATCACTCCCGTCCTACTAACACTTAGGAGATCATGATTTCCTTAAGCTTGTGACCTCGTAGGTTTGGTAACTCGTAGACATGAACAAAACCGTTCATTCAATGACCAACAACGGGACCATGGACATCCATATCAACACACGAATGATATTAAAGGAAACCTTTGGTTATCATGTGATGTTCCCTTTGCTTCGCGATACTTTACAAAACCCGAGATGCATCGGTATCCTCCTGAGTCATCACATGCTCACTATACTGTTATCCTTGTTACCGGTTTTCTTCTTCTTTCTTGTTATCGTGTCCTGGCTTCCCCGTGATAGAGTCACATTTGTCTGGCCAGATGATGATGGATGCCATCACACCGAGAGGGCCCTAAGAATGTCTCACCATCATCAGAGGAGCAAATCCCACTCTCAATATATCTAGTCCCTTGTCAAACATTCCGATGAGCCTGTAAGTGGTCGTTATGATTACCGTGTTACAGGTGACGTTTGAGCAACCCCTAAGCCTACCGTACGGTAAGAAGTGATTATGATACTCTCATGGTCTAAGGAGCAAAATCACACGCTAACACTCTATGTTATTACAATTGATTACTGATAACCCACAAGTATGGGGGATCAATTGTAGGCTTTCTTGATAAGAAAGAGTGTCGAACCCAACGAGGAGCTAAAGGTAGAACAAATATTCCCTCAAGTTATATCGACCATCGATACAACTCTACGCACATTTTACGTTTGCTTTACCTAGAACAAGTATGAAACTAGAAGTACTTTGTAGGTGCTACATGATAGATTTGCAAGATAATAAAGAACATGTAAATAAAAGATAGGGGTTGTATATATAATGAAACAATTATGTTAGTTTTAGTAGAGAGCTTTTTGTCACAAGAAAGTTATTTGTCCCTAGGCAATCGATAACTAGACCAGTAATCATTATTGCAATTTTATATGAGGGAGAAGCATAAGCTAACATACTTTATCTACTTGGATCATATGCACTTATGATTGGAACTCTAGCAAGCATCCGCAACTACTAAAGATCATTAAGGTAAAAACCCAATCATAGCATTAAAGTATCAAGTCCTCTTTACTTCCATACGCAAACAACCTACTTACTCGGGTCTGTGCTTCCGTCACTCACACCACCGACCATAAGCGAATCATGAACATATTGCAAACCCTACAGCGGGGATCCCTCACGCTTGCGCGACACGGAGAGCACCATAGGACAGCACCAATAATAAAATATACAACTCAAACCAATCATGATCATCAATCAACCCATAGGACAAAACGGATCTACTCAAACATCATAGGATAGCCATACATCATTGGGAAATAATATATAGAGTTGAGCACCATGTTTAAGTAGATATTATAGCGGGGAGAAGAGGTCTTACACTGCTATATAGAGGGGGTGAGAGTTGGTGATGACGGCGGTGAAGTTGTTGGTGTAGATCGCCGTCACGATGATGGCCCCGGCGGCGTTCCAGCCCCACCGGTAGAGAGGGGGAGAGAGCCCCCCTCCTTCTTCTTCCTTGACCTTCCCCCTAGATGGGGGAGGGTTTCCCCTCTGGTCCATGGCCTCCATGGCGGCGGAGGGGCGAGAGCGAGATTGGATCTCTCTCTCTCTCTCCCTCTCTCCCTCTCTCCCTCTCTCTCTCTCTCTCTCTCTCTCTCTCTCTCTCTCTCTCTCTATTTCCTTCTGTTTCTGCGTACCCAGATTCTGGCCTTTCACCGTTTCTTAAATGCCCGGAGATCTGTAACTCCGATTGGGCTAAAAATTTAACATGATTTTTATCTAAATATTATCTTTCTTGCGCCTGAAGAAGGGCACCAACCGCCTTATGGGGATGTCACAAGCCTCTTGGACACGCCCTGGGGAGGGGCGCGCCTCCAGGGCTTGTGGGCCCCTCGGGCATCGTCTCGCGTTGATTCCAATTCCCAAAAATCACATATATTCCAAAAAATCTCTGTAAGTTCTTATCGCGTTTGGAGTCTGTTTGATATGGATATTCTGCGAAACAAAAAACATGCAACAAACAGGAACTGGCATTGGCACTAGATCAATATGTTAGTCCCAAAAATAATATAAAAGTTGCCAAAAGTATATGAAAGTTGTAGAATATTGGCATGAAACAATCAAAAAATATAGATACGACGAAGATGTATCAGCATCCCCGAACTTAATTCCTGCTCGTCCTTGAGTAGGTAAATGGTAAAAAAGATAATTTTTGATGTGGAATGCTACCTAGCATAATCTTGATCATATAATCTAAGCATGGCATGAATATTAAGACACGAGTGATTCAAAGCAATAGTCTATCATGTCTTCTCAAAATATCATGGCTAAAGAAAGTTATCCCTACAAACTTATAAAGTCTGGCTATGCTCCATCTTCATCACACAAAATATTTCATCATGCACAACCCCGATGACAAGCCAACACTACAAAAAAAAAGACACATCCGTGACATTTTTGGCCGAACAAAAAAAATTATGTCATACTTATGACACTTCTATGACAATAATTGTGACAAAACCCGGTATCATCATAAATGTGGTGGGGTCCTACTTCTATGACAAAAAATCATGATAGAAAATGGATTTTCATCCTGGGCGGGCCGGAGACGCACCTGCATGACATTCTTTGGGCCGTCCATGATGGAAAAAACCGTGGTAGAAGCGAGGGCGAGGAAAATATCGGGGAGTTCCGGGTTATGGTGGGTGGTCGGGGGCCGAGCAATGCGTGTTTCTCTCGTACGTACGCGCGTGTGTGCGAGGCGTTGGGCTCTAACTGAACCCGAGCGATTGCACTGCAGGCTACGCGTTCCTGAACCCGAGAGATCGATCGATCCCTTGCTGTTAAGTGAACCCGAGTGATTCCTTCGCTACTGCTGCTAACTGAAGCCGATCGAACACTGCTGCCTCCTTCCCTGGATGAACAATGAGCGTTGTTGAGGGGGTTTGGTTGAACAGATCCTGTTGGGGGGTTGGATGAACAGGAACCCGTGGTAGTAGAGGCCGTTGCCGCTGGATGAACAGTACCCCGATCGATCGAGCCGGTGGATGAACAGGACCCCATGGAGGGTTGGATGAACAGGACCTCGTGGAGGGCTGGTTGAACAGTAGCCGACGGAGGGCTGGTTGAACAGTAGCCGGTGGAGGGCTGGGTGAACAGTAGCCCGTGGAGGGGTGGTTGAACAGGACCCCGTGGAGAGGGCTGGTTGAACAGTAGCCGGTGGAGGAGCGTGCGGTGGAGGCTGGATGAACAGGAGCCCGTGGATGAACAGTCGCAGGTGGAGGCTGGAGGAGGTCGACGGTGGATGAACAGTAGCCCGTGGAGGCAGTCGACGGTGGAGATGAACAGTATCCCGTGGGGTCCCGTTTTGCGGTACGCCACACCCCTCCCGATGAACAGGACCCCCGTTTCGACTGTAGCGCTCCAACACAAGTCTGTTTCCTCCGTTTTGCGATACGCCACACCCCTCCCGATCAACAGGACCCCGTTTCGACCGTAGGAGGTCCGTTTCCTCCATTTTGCGGTACGCCAGACCCTGCCGATGAACAGGATCCCGTTTCCACCGTGGCTGGTCGAACACAAGGCCGTTTCCTCTGTTCTGCGGTACGCCAGGCCTCGTTTCCATCGCCTGTTCCGTCCAAGCCGGTTGGCTCCCGATGAACAACACGCGTTTCGTTGCCTGCCGATGAACACGATGCGTTCCGTTGCCTCCCCATGAACACGACGACGACGCAGTTTCCCCGTTCCGACCCAGCCATGTACACAAGCCCTGGCCATACGTATGCGCGAGTAGGCATTCGAGACCCCGCCCGTATGTACGTACGTGGCCGTATTTACTTTCTTGCAACATGACCGCTGTAAGTACGTGTACATGCTACGTGCGCGTCTCTACTACCACACGTGCGTGCCTCTACTACCACACGTGCCCTTCCTTACACGGCCACAGTTCATCGTTGCAGCCTGCAGACAGACCGATCGACCAGTATGTACGTACACATTTGCGACCAGAATGACAACGCTACGTACGCTTCGACAAGATGGGTCCCGACTGTCAGGCACTTCCTTGTGTGCGAAGATGTAGCTGGTGGGTCCGAGTAGTCAGGGGGATATGTTTTTTTTCGAAATACGGTGGCCCGTTCGGTGGGTCCCTGCTGTCAGGTGGAGGAATCATTATTTTGCGTGTAATAAGGAGGCACTTCCTTGCTGCGGCCGTGGACCCAGCTGTCAGCCTCTCCACGTACAGTACTCTTCGGATGGAAGTCATTCCTTAACCACGTTGACCACGCCGCGCCGAGAGCACCAGAGCGGTGGACGATGGCGAGGCCTAGGAAGGGGACGACGCGGAGCCGGGGAAGACGCGGCAGTGGAAGCCCACGCGGAGAGGAGTACGAGGGTTCACTGGTTCGGCTGCGGTGTGAGGTTGCCGTCGCCGCATGGCCTGGCCAGCGGTGGGAGTAGTAGGGGGCAGTGAGGCCTCCGCGGCAGCACAGCCTACCACGGGAGGCAGGAGCAGGCGGCACGACCGGCGCTGCTCTGGGCAGCTGGAGCAAGAAGACCAGAGGTTGAAGAAGCACTACAGCCGTTGGATGGACATCGTACGGTCACTAGAGCTAGAACCGTTCATATTGACTAAGTTGACAAAGCCCTCCATCCCCGTCAACTTAGTAGGCCCACAAGTCAGCCTCCCACTATGCCGGGTCCCAGCTAGCAGGGGGAGTATTCATTTTTTTGTGCGTAATAAGGATGCACTTCCTTGCGTGCAAAGATATAGCTGGTGGGTCCGAGCTGTCAGCGGGGGGAACATATTTTTCGCAAAATACAGAGGCCCTTCCGGTGGGTCCCAGATGTCAGGTGGAGGAATCATTATTTTGCGTGTAATAAGGAGGCATTTCCTTGAGTGTGGCCGTGGACCCAGCTGTCAGCCTCTCCAAGTACAGTCCACTTCCGATGGATGTTGTTCGTTGACCACGTTGACCACGCCGCGCCGAGAGCACCAGGGCGGTGGACGACGGCGAGGCCTACGAAGGGAACGACACGGAGCCGGGGCAGACACAGCAGTGGCTGCCCACATGGTAGGGAGTACGAGGGTTGACTGGTTCAGCTGCCGTCGCCAGAGAATAACAGCAGGTGTGGGTGAGTAGAGGGATGGCTAGGCCAGCGATGGGAGTACGGTGGGGCGGTGAGCCCTGCGCGGTAGCACATCCGGCCACGGGAGGAGGGAGCAGGCACTCCCGCCAGCGCTTGTTTGAGCGGCTGGAGCAGGAAGAGCAGAGATTGAAGTAGCACGACGGCCGTTGGATGGACATCCAACAGTCACTGCTTGTGCGTCAACTTTTTTTTAGGAAAGCCTCAAATCTGTGGGAAACAGCATACAGCCCATTTGCCATTATTTCTAATAATTTACAGTCCATTTGCTAATTCTTAAGGTTTTTTTGGAGCCCATATTCTTTTTGTTAGCATTACAGCCCATATTGTGGCCACTGTTAAAAAATTATACGAAAATTTGCATATTTCGGTGCGGTCCGAACCATTTTTAATCCTGAAATTTCGAGTCACATCCAAACTGATTTTAAAAATAAATGTATATCAATATAAAATCCAACAAATTGTCCACGCATAAAAATCAATGCAATTTAAAATCTCGGAATGAAAAAATAAATTTGAAACTAATTGCCGGTTTGATGTGTTTTAAAAAATGTACAGCCAATTTCTCATTACTGATAGGCCATTTTCTCGGTCAGCCGAAAGAAGCTCTCCTTGTCTTGAAAGTTTGCAGCCCAACAGGCCTGACAAAGCGACTTACTTAACAAATCACAAAAAAACTGCGCTAGCCATTTTCAGAAAGAACAAAAAAACTACTGGGCTGGTCTGTGGTAAACATAAAAGAAAAGGCTGTCTAGACAGGCCAGAGTGCCCCGCACAGCCCAGTTGACACCCTGCTTCCGTCTAAAAAACAAATTAGATAAATTCCACTCCAATTGTGGTGATTCATAAAAATGCCACTGCAATTTTCAAACTTTGAAAAATGCCACTACAATTTTTGCAAACTTTGAAAAACGCCACTGCAATTTGCAAACTTTGAAAAACGCCACTCCAGACTTCGAAAAATGCCACTGGAAATGGCATGAAATGGCATTTTTCAAAGTTTGGAAACTGCAGTGGCATTTCTCGGAATCACCAGATTTGGAGTGGCATTTGTCAAATTAACCCAAAACAAAAATAAGTGGGCGAGCTGCTAGGTCCCTGGTGTCAGCCGCTCGTTGTGCAATTCTCTCGTTTATTGACTACGTTGACAATGGCATGGGACCCAGATGTCAGAAATCCATTAGGAGGAGCCATATTTTTATTGGCTTGAAATAAGGAGGCACTTGCTTGCGTACTGCCATGACCTTGCTGGGTCCCCGCTGTCATCCTCTCCACGTACAATCATCTCCTGATTGTGTACGCGTCAACCTGGTAGGCCCACAAGTCAGCCTCTAAACCCGTGGCGGACAAATACAACCCATTTAGAAAAATAACAGCCCATTCCATATGTTCAAACGAAAAGTTCAACATTCAGAGAAAAGTAACAGGTCTGATCCAGATATAGAGTACTGAACTTCCACGTTGACAACCATCATAACCAAGTTAACTCTCTACTCCCACTAATACTCTAGTAGTGTACAAGTACTACTAACTTACTCTTAGCTAACTAGACGATGCCGGCCGCCATCTGCGGTACACGCTAAACGCCGGCACCGGCGTCCTCCGCCTCGCCTCGGACTTCCCAGCGGTGCGATAGGGCACGTTGCTCGCGCGTGTTGGCCCTTTCCATGTCGGCGTGGTCCACCGAAGCTTCGGCTTCTAAGCGGGAAACCCACTTGACGAGCTTGTAGTAAAATTTGGCGTCGCGAACGCGTGCATGCCCGACAGCCTCCAGGGCTATTTGTCGAGCGCCGGCCTCCACGTAGTCGGCCCAGTTGCGGGCGCTCTGCTCGGGACTCAGAGCGTCGGTGCGCTGCTGCTCCATGTCCCGCTGGCGGCGCAAATCGGCAATACGCTGCTCCTCCGCCAGGCGGTCGCGCTCCAACAACTCCTCATACTCCGCATTGCCATCTAAAGACCGATAGAATGCTTCCACCCTCCGTCTGCCTTCCGGTGAAAAACCGAACACTAGTTTCGGCGGTGACCGCCTCCGGCGTTGCCTATCGCGGACGGGCGGGGCATGGCGGACGTGGCGAGAGCGAGGATAAGTGGCGAGCGACGTCGGGCCGGTGGGGGCTTATGAGGATAGGGCGAGTTGGGTGATGGTGCCACCGGAGAAGCCCGGGAAACAGTAATTATAGGCGGAAGGTAGGCGAACTAGCGTGTCGCGGGAAACGCAACGGTCATCGCGGTCATCAGAATTCAATGCATAAGCAGGCATGGCTTAGCGCGCCAGCTTGCCGTGGAAAACTAGAAAAAACTAAAATTATGATTGTGCCGTCCCGTCCCGTCAGTGCTGGGTCGCACGCCGGCATGATGGTCAAACGAGTGCACTCGAATCATCCAGATGAGGTACTCCCTCCTTGTCAAAAATGATTCCACCACTCATCATCTAGTACCTTGGTTGGTTAGATTTTTGAATTAAGCCCTGCAAACCGGAATGGAGGTAGTACGTGCATGATCCGCTATTTATTCGTGTAGGATCGAGTAGGTCTTTTTTGAATTGAGCCCTGCAAACCGGAAAGGAGGTAGTACATGCGTGATCCGCTATTTATCCGTGTAGGATCGAGTAGGTCGGATAGTGTATGTGTAGGATCGAGTAGGTCGGATGGTGTACATGTACGATCGCATTAGCTGATGAACGTTCGCTGGGAGATAAGGCATTTGTGAACGTTTTTGCTGGCAGTTTCTTCATATTCGCATGGCATTTTCTTCAGAGCAGCTTGTCCGTTTCTTCAGAGGTAGGCATTTTTATTCAAAAAACTGCCACTTTGGATCTTGCGTCGCAACTAAAACTGCCAGGAGCGCATTAGTAGGCTAGCTAGTGATCGATCAGTAACTTGTAAACACTGAGCGAACAGAAATAAGGAACCGTTAGTAACTTGTAAACACTGAGAACACAGAAATAAGGATCATGTTGTGCACATCAGTAAGAGCCGATCCGTTCGAAATGTTCACACGAGACTCACAGGCCTGGCATTATAATATGTTCACACTAGTAGCCCAAATTCAAAACCAACTAGTACGATTCCCATACATAAGATCAACATGTGAATGCATCTCAATGATTCACAGATCATATACAAATATGTAGCTCCACAAGCAAAGATCTAGAAAAAAACATATGTTGTTCCTACTAACATGGATGCTTCTCTTGGCCAACATTCAGTATAGATTGAAAGACAAATTTGTTTGTGAAGTCTACAATTCCTCTTGCAAACGTAAGTGGTTTCACCAACAGCTGGAACCATGATAATGAACCACACATGATGGAGGAACATCCACTGCAATATGATTTGGTCTTCTCTCGATCACACGGCGAGACTATTTTTCGGAATACAAACTTTAACTTAGGCAAAATGATGCCCATTGTATAATCAAACCAAAGCAATGAAGCACCTAGTGTTGGCCAATAAATAGTACAGTACTACTTTTCTGCAGTCCATGAAGTGACTATCCAATCTTTTTGTGTCTATTTTCAAATTGCACTGCATGTAGTGACTATACTATTCTCTTGTGCAGTTCAACCAAAATTGCGGTCACTTTGTTTGTTTTCCAAATAGCAACAGGCAGACATCTCTGTCTGCACAAATATCAAGCAGCTAGAAAACATATACCCCACCTTGTATTTTCGGTCTAAACACATCTCTTCCGCTTAGCATCTGTCATGTTTTGCACTCGACAATTTGATACAGTCATGTTTTGCCCTGGACAATTTCATACTGAATTGATTTGCTGGTTCAGAGCAGAAATATAGCGCTTATTGTTCATCAGACCAAGGATATCCATGTTCGCAGTGATGGAAGAGGTGAAATCGATACAGCCGGAATTGAGCATCCAATCATTGAATCATGTCCTGCACCTCCAATGTAGGTCCACCCTGCCAATAAATTCACATGCAAACCACTAGTATTACTATCTAATGACAGTACATAAAGAGTAGCAAGATAGTAGCAAACCATGTACCTTCGTAATGAACAGCTCATAGTGCCACCAATTGGATATAAAGGTTTGGAAGAAAACATGCTCCTAATGTTGAACCATTTGGACTTTTTGTGCAGTTCCACTAAAATCGAGCATCCCTGTTTGCATAGATATTGAAAGTGTGATTACTATAAAAGTGGCACTAGTTGAAGCATAGACTCACAAATATAAGCATTCCAATTTCTAAATGGGAAAAGGTAGCAAGACTGTTTCTAACCACCTGTTTGAAGGAATAAATATGGCAACAGCGGCTGATGTCAGGAAGGCATATATAGCTCTTTCTGAAAGAATGATCGATTCCCGACCTTTCCTCTTCTTTTAAGCATATTTTGTGCAGTTCAACTAAAATAAAATGCCATCACCGCCTTGACAATTCAGTGACACTGTACAAAAGGAAATGACTTAACATTACATCATGATGTCAGGTATGTAGTCGACAGGCATTAGAGACAAACATACGGACCTCCTCCGATAACATAATGAGCATTAATTTTAACAAAAGTGTGACTAGCTTTACTGGGATAATTTGAGTGAACTCTACACCCTCTGTTCCTTAATATAAGACGTTTTCGCAGTTCAATTTAAAGTACCCAACATCTAGTATTTAGAAAAACAAGTAGGCGTTTTCTTGAGCACATATCTGGGAAAGCTTGCCACACTTTATTTATGTCCATACGCTAATGCAACACCATTCGAATAGTACAAATATACACTAATCCAGTGGCTAGTGCAACAGTAGAGTAGTTATTTTATTACAGGGTACAGTACAATGGTTTTACTGAACAGATTTCAATGAACTCTAGCACTGGAAGATTTGTATAAGAATTAACAATACAAAATGTAAAGGTAACAAGTTTCAGCATTGGTATACTAGTTGTGCATGAGCATTAAACCAAATACAAAAGTCTGACAGTATAAAAAAATTGCAAACCATGTACCTTCAAGGTAAATATCATTTCGAACTCGAGGGGACCTAAAAATTGCTATCCCAATCTTGATAATCGGTCAAACATAAAAACTTGATCGAACGAATCAAGAGAACAGCCAGAGGAGGAGGTGCCTGCTCTTGACATTTCCTCTTGACATTGTACAAAAAAATTGACTTATCTCATGAAAGTGAGGTATGTAATCTATAAGCATTAACAGTGCAAAAATCTGAAGGTAGTAACAAGATTCATCGTTGGTATATTGGCTGTGCAACAACATTAGAATGCCTTAGCTGAAAATCTTTAATACATCCACAATCAACAGCTAACCCTGAAATAATGTAGTGACATTAAATGGCATTGCTTAAATTTATCGGTGGCATTAGCCTGAGTGCGGCATTAGTTAAATGTGGCATCACTTTAGCAGTAGCATTGCTTGACTTGACTGCTGGCGTTATACTAACAGTAAAAAAGTGGCAATAAGAGCATGGGAGGCCCATTCAGACAGTGGGCGCACCAGTACGATGTACCTCCACAGATGCATAGAGTGGTGAGGGAGGTATGGTTGCCCAGAGCAACAAATATCCAGGCAGCATATGTGGATTACGTCCCTTTTTGTTCTCTTTAGCCACCTTTTTCCTATGTGAGAACAACAAACCAATCGACCTGGTCATTCTCTATTGCGTTGTCATGCCTTTCTACCCTTCTTCAACAAAGAGACACGAGACTCGTTCCTTAGCTACAGATTTCCCCTTTTCAACCTAGATGCGGGTTCGATGCCTACTCTCTTGGACAGTATAGTCTCCCTTCCTTTCCTTATTCAACCCAGACATGGATTAGTCTGCATGAAGTAGGGTTTCCTTTAATAGTGCAAATTAAGGTTGTCGTCTGCGTGACCAGAAGAGTAGAGGATAGCAATATCCACATGCAGCGACGTGGCAATAGAACAAGGGTATGGTTCGAAAAGAGGTAGCATACCTGAGGGTCGGCGGGAAGTGGCTTCGCTCGTGGTCGTCGTCCTCCGCACACACTACGGCAGCGAGCTTGGGGACGGAGGCCATCCCGCGCGGGCGCTAGGTCTAAGAGGACGGCCTTGTCGTCAGTGCGTGACCTCGCTCGCCGACGAGGAGTGCGTCAACGCTGCACGTCCTTTTCTTCCTCGACGGATCTGTGACCACCGGTGAGGAGGAAGAGAGAGGCCATCTTTTTTAGATCTGGAGAGAGGGTGATAGTGTGAGAAGCAAGTGGGCAGCCCTTGGCAAGAAAGCGCTGAAGCTCCGGCCTATATATCTTTTTTATACTACTAGTACTAGAGGTGGAGTAGTGGTAGAGTAGTTTATATTTTCTCTGCATACAGTACCAGTTAGTCGTGCTTCAAAACTGAACGACACGCCATTAAAAAAATAAAGTCGAGAAATAATGCGGCACTTCGGGCCAACACGACCAGATCGCATTTTGCACGAGAAATGACACACCATGTTTCGTTGACATGTGGTCCCGTTCCAACATGTCAGTGAGACGACGGTGAGTCCTTTTGTACAATTTCCGAACAGACGTCTATGTAGGCCGGGGCGCCTCTTCGTGTACCGTGGCAACCGTCCACCGCCTCTTCGCCTTCCCCTCTCGATTTGGAACTGCTGTCGCACGCTCTTCCTCCCTCCTCCATTTGCCTTCACCCTTCCTTCTGCCATTGTTCGATCGTCTTCTCCATGGAGGGAAAAGCCAGAAATGACCCCGTTATTCTTGCCCTGATCTGAAAGATGACGTGGTGGAGGAACTCATTGATTGGTGCGACGTCATCACCTCGGTTAGCATGGCAGGTTCGTTCAAGACCATTCTCGACTCAACTAATAATATCATTACAAGGAACCCCAGGGTCCAGGAGCGGTTTGATCTCCCTTATCTTCTTCTCTATAAGCCTGTTCGCATGGGCGCGGATGACGGAGGCCTCCCCTTGTGCAAGTTGGTGCCGCTTGATAACGATACGTGTGATGTCAAGATGCCATCGCTTAAGGGTAAGGCCTGGGCTGGCGCAAATGGAGATTGGGTTGTTTATATTGGGTACAATTGTGAGTGGGAACTTGAGAATGTGTACACTCGTCAGCGGATTCCACTTCCAAAAATCTTAGAGTGCCATGAGGTTGAGCACACAAATGATCTATGTACGTTCAAATATGATCATGGTGGCTTTCGTCTACGGAAGATAGCAATTTGTCGAGTTCCAAACCGCTCTTGGAATTACGAGAACTATGAAGTTGTTGCTATCTTCGACAAGCTTGTTGTCGTCGTTACTGATTCCACGGTTCGTCCATGGATATTGCTCAAAAATCAGTTTCTGTACACGGATGAGTACTGTGATGCAATTGAATACAAGGATCTTGTGTTTGCTGCCACCACTCGTGGCACTGTTTTTGCATGGGATCCTCGTAGTTTCGGTACGTTAGTCTTCCACCGTTATTATAATTGTTTCATCCACATGCATGCGGGTTAGCAAGTTTCCCTTTACTAATTAACCTTCTTGTGTTTCCAAGGTCCTATGAACATTCCACCACCTATACTTGAAAAAATTTATAACCAAGGAGGAGATGATGGTGGTGATGATCACGAGCATGAGGACGAGCAGAACTTATATACACAGTGGCGCCTGGCAACTAATTCCGACGGATCGCCTCTTCTTGTCTGTATACAGTGCACTGAGATTGTTACTACTGAGGGAGCACGTGCTGTCTCCCATGGTCGCCCTCTTCGGACCTATTCCAACACCCGTTGCAGTGTATTCGGGATGGATACTAGTGTGCTAGCGCCAACACCTTCTCCCTGGTTCAGTATTGATAGTCTTGGAGAAAACTCACTCTTCCTTGGACCAAACTATCCAATGATGGTGAAAGGCGATCCAGCTGTTGTTGACACAACATTACTACCATTTATGAGAAGCAACTGTATCTATACCTCGGACATTGTGGTGGTTCCCTACCCTGGTCCTGATATATGCCGCTTCAGCCTGGATGATCAGTCCTGCGTTGCTCTCGATATTGACAATAGCTGGCCCTTCCCAGAGCACCTATGGTTCAAAGCAAGCATTTCCAACGCCAAGGATTGGTTGAGTTGAAGTTCATTTCATTGCTTGTTATTTGTTATGTGATGAAAACTTCAGTATTTACGAGAATGTTTTGTTGGAAATAATCTATAATCCAACATGTATCCTCGTTGTCGTTGTGTGTTGATGACTTGTTGTATGTAATGAATGGTACATTTGCAAATGCATGTCATAGACTCAATTTATGAATGGTTTTCGAGTCACTTCTTGGAGTGTGAGTACCGTAGTAGTATAGCCAGCATCCGGTTAGTATATGAAGTTGCCACATCACATAGAGCCAACCTAATATTGGAGTATGCTAGCCCTCCACCGGCGCGGCGCTTTGAATGGCGGACGAAGTGAGAGGTCGCGTCACCTTGTGTCCAGATATGAGATGCCACGTGTACCAGATGAACGACTCCAAGTTTGACCACTGTGATGCTAGGTGTGCGCCGAGGAACACTGTTGGAGAGACCCCCTCATAATTTTCCTACATTGGTCGTTTGATTCATAGGATAGAATGTTATAGGATTTTTTCCCTATGTAATCATGTTTTAATTGGCAATCTAGCATCCACTCCAACTTTTGTTTCACTTCCTTTGTTCCTACGAAGAGAGTACTTGCTCTAAATGATGTGCCGCTGCAAGAGCCGCCTATATTAATTAACCATGCTCTAAAAAGGTGGACCAGCTTTGGCTATAGTAGTACTGTACTAGGTTAGTAGGTGACCTTGTGCTTGGCTCTTCTCCTCTTCCGGAAGTCGAACAATAATGATGGTACTACAGTAGTACTTCTGGCAATCTGACACCAAATGAACTGTTGCACGTCCACCGCTTGTAGGAAAAGTTTTCCTCGTGCTGCGAGCCACCGCGCACGTGTTGGTGAGGCAGAAGGCGTAGTAAGCAAGCTTCTCGTCGTTCTGCGAGTTGACGGGACACATCAAAGTTACGTATTTATTAGCACTCTCTTCAAAAAGGGCCGACCATGTCCATGGCTACCGTCCTGTGCTCTGTCATTGAGTACGTGCACTATTCACGTGCCATCGAAGTGCACGACTCACTTACGCACTACATATCTCCATTTTTTATGTCCCGCGTGTCGACAAAAGGATGAACAAAGCTCATGTCTTAAACGAAAGAGTGGAAGAACATAGATTCCCGACGACCAAGAAGGAGCAACAAACCTCGCGGTGGAGCGTCTGCACTCATAATATTTTATATTATTCAACGATATAAAATCAACCAGATCTCTCCACGTTCTTATACCATTATATAGTATGAGAGTAACTTTGAACGTAAGCCATTGATTCACTCTATCCAATGGTCATAGTTGGAAAATCCAAGAAAACCCAAGCATTGGATCAACCCTTTTAGCACTTAGATTGTTGCCGCCTGCCCACCTAGCCCACCTATATATCCGCTCACGTGTGATGACCACAGGAGCTATCCACTCAGATTGTATGTTAAAAAAATAAAGGTCGATAACTAATGCGGCACCTCGGGCCAACGCGGCCAGATCGCATTTTGCACGAGAAATTACACACCATGTTTCGTTGACATGTGGTCCCGTTCAAACATGGTAGTGAGATGACGACGAGTCCTTTTGAACAATTTTTGAATGGACGTGTAGGCCGAGGCGCATCTTCGTGTACCGTGGCAAAACCGTACACCGACTCTTCGCCTTTCCCTCTCGATTTGGAACTGCTGTCGCACTCTCTTCCTCCCTCCTTCATTTGCCTTCACCCTTCCTTCTGCCATTGTTCGATCGTCTTCTCCATGGAGGGAACAGGCCGGAAATGACCACGTTATTCTTGCCCCGATCTGAAAGATGACGTGATGGAGGAACTCATTGATCGGTGCGACGTCATCACCTCGGCTAGCATGGCAGGTTCGTTCAAGACCATTCTCGACTCAACTAATAACATCATTACAAGGAACCCAAGGGTCCAGGAGCTGTTTGATCTCCCCTATCTTCTTCGCCATGACCCTGCTGACTGGCGCAGGGACAAGGGAAGCCTCGCCTTGTGCAAGTTGATGCTGCTTGATAATGATACGTATGATGTTAAGATGCCATCGCTTGAGGGCAAGGCTTGGGCAGGCGCAAATGGAGATTGGGTTGTTTATATTGGGTACAACTGCGAGTGGGAACTTGTGAATGTGTACACTCGTCACTGGGTTCCACTTCCAAAAATCTCAGACTGCCCAGAGGTTGAGCACACCAGTATTCTACGCACGTTCAAATACGATCATGGTGACTATCTTCTATGGAAGATAGAAATTTGTCGAGTTCCCAACCGCTCTTGGCATTACAAGAACTATGGAATTGTTGCTATCTTCGACAAGCTTGTTGCCATCCTTCGTGGTTCGGCTGGATGGATATTGCTCAAAAATTAGTTTCTATGCACGGATGTGTACTGTGATGCAATTCAATACGAGGGTCTTGTGTTTGCTGCCACCACTCGTGGCACTGTTTTTGCATGGCATCCTCGTAGTTTTGGTACGTTTGTCTTCCATCGTAATTATAATTGCTTCATCCACATGCATGCGGGTTAGCAAGTTTCCCTTTACTAATTAACCTTCTTCTTGTGTTTCCAAGGTCCTGTGAACATTCCACCACCTATACTCGAAAATTTTTATAACCAAGGGGGAGATGACGATGGTGATGATCACGAGCATGAGGACGAGGAGGGCCGATATACTCAGTGGCGCCTGGCAACTTATTCCGATGGATCACCCCTTCTTGTCTGTATACAGCCCACTACTAATCTTACTACTAAGGAAGCAGGTGTTGTCTCCCATGGTCGCACTCTCCGGACCTATTCCAATACCCGTTGCATGGTATTCGGGATGGATACTAGTGTGCTAGTGCCAACACCTTCTCATTGGTACGGTATTGATAGTCTTGGAGAAAACTCGCTCTTCCTTGGACAAAACTATCCAATGATGGTGAAAGGCGATCCAACTGCTGTTGACACAACGTTACTACCATTTCTGAGAAGGAACTGTATCTATACCTCGGACATTGCGGTGGTTCCCTACCCTGGTCGTGATATAGTAGGCCGCTTCAGCCTGGATGATCAGTCATGCATTGGTCTCGAGATTGACAGTAGCTGGCCCTTCCCAGAGAATCACTTGTGGTTCAAAGCAAGCATTTCCAACACCGAGGGTTGGTTGAGTTGAAGTTCATTTCATTGCTTTGTTATTTGTTGTGTGATGAAAACTTTAGTATTTATAATGTATCCTCGTTGTCGTTGTGGGTTGATGACCATGTAATAAAATGATATGCCTGTGATAAACTTACTAAATTTATGAATGGCTTTCGAGTCGCTTCTCTGAGTGGGAGCTGCGACGAGGCAAAAATATATTTTCCGAATACATAATTGTACGTGCATTGCAAAAGGTTATCGGATGAGGCCAATCAACAATAGTACACTATTTGTACTAGCTTCACATGTTGCACTATCTCTACATCTACGTACGTAATACAACAAGTTTTAAACTTGAGACCAGCCACCCACCCTCACAAAGAACACTTTTTAACCTAGCACAGACTCCAGGAAATTTGGCCACAGTGTGAGGTGGGCCATATGTTAATGTGTTCGCTATACGTAACCAGCACCTCAAATCCTCGATACTACTACTATTATATACTAGTAGGGTGGCATGGGCCAGAACAAGCATTCACGTCCAGGAGTACGGCACACGCCACCAGCACGACTTCCATCTGACACCATATTTCTTGGAGTCCGTGCTACAACTATCTCTTCATCCTCGTCGTTTCTCCAACTCAGCCATCGCGCGGCGGGCGAGGTGGGGGTTTTCTGATGGTCGGTTTCCTTAACTGCGGTCCCACTTGTAAGGCCAACTCCAACGCACAACCCCAAACGGACCTCCGTTTTGCCCGGATTATGTCCGTTTGCGTAGGGCAATGGGGTCGTGTCCGGGCCATTTCTCGGATGCGGTGGCCATGCGCCCAACGCGCGGACGCATCCCGGCCACGTACATTTTTCTTTGCAAACACATCTTTTTTTCATCATTGATTTTTGGTACATGGAAATACATCACCAAAATTTGACTAGAAAAGCAAGACCAAAGAAAACAAGAACCACAAGAATACATTTTAGAAGATATCCAACTTCCATAACTGCTCCTATAAGTTGGATTAGTGCCTTCTCGATGCATTCATTGTTGATCTGCGGAGGCTCGATCTTGCGTGCTTCTTTCTTCTTCGAGTGTAAAGAAGTAGACGTTGCTTCCTCGCATCTAGTCTCATGTCTAGCCTCTATTCTATCAACAAGTGCACTAGTCTCATCTCTAGCCTCTATGCTAGCTAAAAGTGCTACAACATCTACTAAATTGCGCTCTATCAATATATTGATGTACTCTTCTTCCCAATACCAAAACTTGCATCCATTCTACACAATAAAATTTTAAGTTAGCACAACAAGTCTAATCCGAGAGCACAACCGAAGCTAAAGTAGCACATACCCCATCGGTTGAGCACTTTATGAACACCCATCCGGGATGTTCCGGCGTTGTAGACACGCGGCGCAAGACCTTCTTTGGGCAGTCGTCGCATGTAATGAGTGGCAACGGTGCGCCGACGAGCTTTTGGGCCAGCACCGAGCCTGGCCGACCGCCATTCATGTATCTGCCGGCAGACCACCGACGGTGTAGATCCGAGCGGCTAGAGGAGGAGTCAGTACCTGCATGCGGCCTCACGGCCTTGCCGGGGCCTTCCGGCCCGGTGCCCGGCCAGTCCATGGCACGGCGCGACCTCCCACAACCGGGCGAGCTCAAGCCCGACCGGATCCGCTCGAAATCCGGCCGCCGGGTGCGCAAAACATGTAGCCGTGGTTGGGTAGCTCCGGGGCGTCGAGGGAAAGGGGCTGAGCGAGCGCGCGTCTGAGCTGCACACGCTGGAGTTGGCCTAGCGGCGTGGCGGACCAACCGTGTGGTGGTGCCAAGTGGCTTCGCTCGTGTGGGGGACGGAAGCCATTGCACGCAGGCGCTAGGTCTGACAGGACGGCCTTTCCGTGTTTCCTACTCCTTCGGTCTGCCTCCTTTTGCCGACACGTGGGACATCCAACATCCAGGTTGTGTCATGCAAGAAAATGGAGTGGTAGTTGAAGCCACGTGATGTGCATCTTGGGTTAAACTGTAAATAGAATATGTACTACTCTTGAGTAACTCCAAAAGCGGACACCGAAGATCTTTATTGGATTTGTTTTTCATCACCAGCACGTCGAGGTGAAAGATGTGCAGGTTCAGTGGGTCCTCTTGCGTTTGCACTGACATGTGGGACCGCATGTGAGCAAGCAGACGATGGGCTCCGCGCGTGTGCTGGCTGGCTGAGAAGAGAGATAGAGGAGGGCTGAGCACAGACTCCAGGAAATTTTTTGTACGTAACCAGCACCTCGATATAGGCTCGATATAGTGGGGTGGCATGGGCCATAACTGGCATTCACGTCTAGCAAGACGACACATGCCACCCACACGAGTCCCATCCGAGACCAATTTTCTTGGAGTCCATGCTACAACCATCTCTTCTCCCTCCTGTTTTCTCAGCCATCGCGCGCTGGGCAGGGTGGGGGTTTGCCGATAGTCGGTTTTCTCAACTGCGGTCCCACTTGTAATTGAAAATGCAACACAACACGCATCCCCCCTTGAGCGGCGTGCCGGACCAACCGTGTGGGCAGCGGGGTGCGACGCGAACACGGCAAGCTTTTCCTTTTGAACTTGTAACTTGTAAAATTTGGTTCTGCTCCATGGCGCGACCGATAGATAGAAATAACGATTTTCCCTAGAGTAATGAGAAGTTAGGTTCTGGCGCGGTTCATGCATGGAGTACGTACAAAAATTATGAAGTTGATGCGAAAGGTAAGATAGTTACTAGTAGTACCATATACTACTACATGGATTTGACGGAAAGATAAAGATACATACGGATCCATCAACGACATCCTCACGCCCTAGTGCGCCGGGTCACCAACCGACGTGTGAGGAGCAACGGCGTTGGCGGCGAGCTCAACGTGCTTGTGAACAATGTCGTCCAAGGTTGCCCTGCGGGTCAAGAAGGCCAGCGACCTATCGTCCTCCTCTGGCACGTAGTCGTCCTTGTGGACAATTTGCGCGTAGACGTGGGTGATTATGTCAACAGTGTCTTGCTGCGCCAGGCGCTGCGCGGCGAGCGCGACCTCAAGGTGGACATTCTCCGGCGCGATGGCGGGCAGTCGCAGGGCCACTAGTGCCTCGAAGAGGTTGTCACCATAGAGGCCGTTGAGGGTGGCGGGAATCGCAGAGCCTGGGCGCGTGGGCTAGAGGCGTACGTCAAGGTCGTCCGCGAGCTTCTTGACGACGGTGAACTTGTCGAGGAAGCCGACGAGGACCTTGTCGAACAAGGAGACGAAGTTGTCGTCCAAGCGGCCTCTCACCCTGGCAGCCTCAAGCACGACCTGGAGACGTTCCTCAGTGCCGGGCCGCAGGCCGGCATCGTGGACCATCTGGCATAGCCGGCTAATGGTCGCGCTCATTGCCTCCATGGGTCTAGCTTCTAGTCAACTGATCTTGCGATTGGAGTGATCACTCTTGCCCTTGGTTAGGGTGCGTAGGATTTCGTAGATTGGACTGGTGGGGAGCCTTTATATGAGAAGTGCAGACTGCGTTGAATTCATGTGCGTGTTGGCCACCTACTCCTCGGCCCTCTACCGCACCTGCCTTTGGCTGTATGACAGGCGGGCCAGCCACCTGTTGGGCCCACGTGTCATACAACCGAAGGTAGGTGCAGTAATTCAATGAAGTTGCGCCCCCTCCGTGCCGGTGAGGTATAGTCATCTCACCGGACCTCTAGTTGGGGCCAAACGAGAGAACTTTGATGTTTATTGGTTTATTGGTCCCCTTTGCATTTTGCGCCAAGTTTTGACCTTTGATTTAACTAATATAATGTTAATGCATGTAACAAAAAATGTTGTGTAATCCCAAAACACTTAGGCACGGTACATTAACTCCCTCCTCATTTCTTATTTCATGACATATCAACCAATGAGAGATGTGGGCCGTGCATGCTTTCAATGACTTGAGACTACAAAACATGACATGTAGTGGTTAGTTAATTGCATGTAATCCTATTAATTAGCAAAAAGACATTAAGTTCTCTCGCCGATAGGAATAAAACAATACACCATGTATTTATTTACAGAGGGAGTAGTACATTTTTTGTGACATGCATTACTAGATATTTCTAGTCAAATACTAAATCCACATGGACGTGGTAGTACTACTAAATCCAGACGGTGGTGCTAGTACTAGTAGTAGTAGTAGTACAAATGTACTAGTAGCACAGTACTACCCGTTGGTCAAATTATTACGTGTTGCTCCTCACAGTGAAGTGACAAGACCCTGCGCCGGAGATGACACCTGAGTATAGGAGCCGTGTTCGGCATACCATAGTCAGCCTCACCGTCTGCAGTCACTATCATCATGGCTGTAGAGCTAGCCTGCTTACAACTACTCCAAGTGTTCGACATAATTTCCCGGGCGTAGATGCCCGTGCATTGCACGGAACACCAAGATTGGGGGTGGACGGCGCCGGCAGCGGCCATCACACCAGATTTTCCCATGGCCTTCTAGATGTGGTTGGGAGGAGATAAGGCTGATTGTGAGAGACAAGGAGTTGTTTGTAAATAGGGAACAAGTGCGGGCATCTTTTTGCAAATCTGGAGAAGTTTTGTTTGTATGCGCCAGATCTAGATCCGACGGCTATTGGTGAAAGATGGCAGGCACAACATCATCCCCAACTCAGGACCTCTTTGATTCGCAGGATTTTGGAAACGTAGGAATAGGACATGGCAATATTACAAGTTTCAAACTGATATTACAAATGTTAGGAGTAATGCTGCACCTACGAAGAGGGAATTACTAGGAAGTTTACGTAAGAACTTTCGTTACTTTAGGTGGATGCAGCATTATCATACAAACTAAAACCCACCGCCCTGACAAGTCACTAATGGGCAAATAAATTTTCGAGTCTCTAGCCACATGATGTTTCAAAAACAAATTTAGCTTCTACGGAGACTTTGTCATTTAGGCTTAGACGCTTGCGATGATCAGCACGCCATTCATTGTTGCGCCAGAGAACGCAAAACCTCATTACCTTGAGCACACTTTCCTCCAGAACAAAGAACCTGGCCAATTTTATCTCAGATGTGCTGCCTCGGTAGTCGACCAAATCAATTTCTGTAAGATGGAGATCAAGGCATTCGATGAGATTGTTATAGTGCAGCACATTTTTCACTTTCGGGTGTTTTTTTATCTGCAAAAGAAGAGAACATATTAGAGCAGCTGGCTGTATAAGATTGTCGTGTCATCAAGAGGTACCAATATCATTCGCTCATACGATAGGGTTGGCTGGCTAGGTACCAATATCATTCGCTCATACGATAGGGTTGGCTGGCTAGTGATATTTTTTCACTCTCTCTCTCTTTTTCTTTCCTCCAATTTACCTAGGAGCACGTGAAGAGCTTGGGCATTTGTTGCCTTCCACTATGTGGCCGATGCCATATTTCTCAAAAGTATGCCACATAATACGCATCGATGTCAAATCAAAAGATTTTGGCACCGCTCTCGCGATGTAAGAGAGTTGGCACCGTTGTGCACACAGACCCACATGTATAAACAAATCAATCAAACCAACTACACCAGCCTCTCACCCTCCCAAATAAGTGTTTTTTATTGCCTCAGTCCTCTCTCTCTCTCTCTCCCACACAAGTGTTTTTTCATTGCATGAGTTAATTTGGCACTGGAGCAAAGTAGGTGATCCAGATTGGGGCACCAGGTGACCAATGGAGGGGCATCGATGCCAAATGCATCACAAGTGAATTTGGCATATGTTTTGGCCTACATAGTGGAGGGCCGTTATAGCCCACTTTTGTACTACCTCGTATTTGGTGTAAAATTTTGACCATAGATTTACCTAAGAAAATGCCAATGCATGTCACCAAAAATTATACCATTATGTTCAAATACGAATCCAATGATATAATTTTTAGTGACATGCATTAGTATTTTGTCAGTTAAATCTATGGTCAGATTTTGATACTACAAAATAGGAAGAGTAAACCAGGACGGAGGTAGTACTTGCTCTGAGGGTAACCATAGAGTTACTAGTCTAAGTTACTTTCCACTATGACTAGCCTAGGCTACTATAGTAGTACAACAAAAAAAGATGCAGGTGATCACGTGAGAAAAAAAATACTAAAAACATTTCTTTCGGTGCAATGCGTAGATGCAATTTTGAACACTACACTTGTCATCGTAATTTGGGAAAATTACGAAAAAATTGAGCTACGTTGTGATTACCGTTTACTAATAGGAAAGAAGTTTCACCTCGATGAGTAGCTTCTCAGTGCACGGAAAGCATGTAAGGAATCCAACAACTTGATCTAGATTGGGGCCGATAGATTTTATTGCCAAGATCTTCACTGTGCGCATAGACTGGGTCAAGCTTGTGGGAATCATTTTCTAGAAGACGGTCGTAAATACATCAAGAAGAAATTTAAAAATGTGAATTTCAAGAAGACGGAGAAGAAGATGAGTGTTGTACCTGAACGATTACAGATCCAATAAAGAGTTCGGAGAATTTGACAGACGAGTACACCAACGCTGTCAATTTCGGCGCGTCAATGACCCAGATTTTTGTTGGACCTTCTAGATCAGATACAAGCAATCTCTCAAGGAAAGGCGCATTCTCAATGACCATAACGTGGAACAGCTGGAGTGATCTCTTCCCAATTGATGTCTTGTTGCGGGGCCAGCAAGACATAAAAATCCATCGGAGATTCATCGAGGCGATGTGGAGGCTAATGAACCCGTGGATCTGCTCAAGACGAAGGTACTCGAGCGCAGTACAGCTGTGGAGCAGGTGCTCCATAGCCTGCTTCGAGATGCCAACGTCGAAGAGGTCGAGCTGCTTGAGTTGAGGGAGAAGAAGGGCGGGCGCGACATTAATCTGGGGAAGATAGCAGGAGCTGAAGTTCGCCGGCGCAGCGTTGGCGTGAGGCGGAGCGCGGACGGCGGCAGAGAGCGACATCGTCCAGCTTCGAAGCTGAGCTCCTCGAGCTGATCTAGGGCGGGGGATAAGAACCACTCATCGAACTTGGCTTGGACCTTGTAGGTGGTACTGAACATGCGGATGTTAAGGCGTCTGGCTGGCCCAGGGTGTGATGAAAGGATCTTGGAGATTGCGGCCATGTGTTTGCAATCCCCGTCGCAGAGGGAGCTGTCGACGGTGAGGTTGAGGGGGACGCGGCGCTAGAGGGGCGCCACCGCCGGGAGAGCAGGGCGGTCCACACGAGAGATTTGGTGGTGAGGAGGCCGATGATGACGAGCAGCATGTCGTCGGGGAGGCTGCTGATGAAGTCCAGGCTCGCCGGATGCGGTTTTGGCTCGAGCCGCCTCCGCTTGTTGGCTGCCTCGCCGTCCATCTCAACCGGCGGCGACGCCGGTGTACACGTGTGCTGGTCTGTGTTGTGTGCTGGCCTGCTGGGTGTGCGCGAGTGCGTCCTTCTGTGCATGCCGCCGCGCAGTGGTGAATTGTGCGCCAGTGCGTCCTTCACATGGAAGAAGTGTGTCCTCAATGCGCCCTCAATTTACTAGCGTGCGGGGTGCTACCCCGAGTGGTTTCAACTTTGTTTACTTCACCGCGTGTCAGATGGGCCTCTAGTTTACTTATTTTCACCCACTGCCACATGGGCCAACACACGAAGATAGAGAACATGAGCTGACAAGGCAGCATGTGGACTGGTTGACCGGTTAACTAAACAATATACGGAGCTATACGCTGACACGGTGAGCGTATAATCCGTCAGTATAGAGAGTTCGAGTGAGAGGGGAGGCCCGTGAGAGACTAGCAGAGAGAGAGAAATAGCTACTCCCTCCGTTTGATAATGTAGTGCCAACATTTTTTTTAAAGTCAAACTTTTGAAACTTTGACCAAGTTTATAAAGAAATTACTTATATCTACAATACCAAAGATAAATGATAGTATGAAGTAAGTACATGTTGTGATGAATCTAATGATCGTTCCAGATGTAAATATTTTTCTCCACATATACCTGGTCAAACTTTTCTGAGGTTTGACTTTTCAAAACATCCATATGCCTATGGACGTGAGAGAGTCCCTATCTAGAGAGAGAGAGAGAGTGAGTGTGTGTGTGTGAAATAGAAAGAGTGAGTGAAAAAAGTGTGTGTGCGTGTGTGAAAGAGACATGGACAACACACGATAAAAGTAGAGAAAAGGTGTGTGTGTCTTATGCAAACATATCACACATGCATCTTCGACAACGGAAGCAAGGTGAGGAGATAGTGTGTGGTTGTTTGCAACCGAGAGAGAAAGACCCCTAGCACGTGGCCAACAGGGGTCTGACAAGCAAGGGAGAGAGGTCGAGAGAGAGACGTACGGAGAAAATGCAGACATGGGGAGGAGAGAGTGTATGTTTGTGATAGAGAGATCCCCTGGAGATCGTGATGTGACTACATGGGTGGGAGTTCGAGTGAGAAGGTGTGTGCGCGATAGAAGATACCCCGAGAGATATCGAGATAGACGTATGGATGGAAGGAGACAATACGTGTGTTCCTGATGGCTAGTGAGAGGTAATCATACTTAGGGGGGGAGTGTGCGCGCCTATGATGGAGTGAGGGATTATGGTAACTAGTAGAATGCCCGTGCGTTGCCACGGGCTTTTGAAATATTTGCTAAGCCAATTAAACATAATACATGTTAAGTTTTACATGTAAACATAAGTTAAGTCCACTTCACTTGCAAGGTAGATTGATTACAAAAAGGTAATTTGACGATATAAGTAAAAATGTGTTACAAATTAAGATCTATTTGATGCGTTTAAGAAATTCTCGCACATTTGCAGGATATTGTCTTTAGCTTCACTCGCATGATATTTGAACAAGTTACTAAAAACGTCTTCCTCAACTCGTACCCATCCTACACAAGGATGAAATCACCATGAGCATGAATATCTTGCATTAATATAGGTCATAAATGTGTAACCAAGAATACTGACTGTGCAAACCGGACGAACCAATTCTTTAACGTCCCACCGGAGCATGAAGAAAAAAAACTAAATAGCTAGGCACATTCTTGCAATTTCATAAATTCATATTATCTTGAATATATGGATAACAAAATAAATGCTTGTATTTTGCATGGATAATGAGGTGAGACTAACCACATATTGTTGTACATAAGTATTAACATATTGTACGATGTGACAATATTTTGATGGGTCTATGTCATTTTCTCGGTCTTCTTTTATCTGGCCAGATATGAACGTGCTAATAATATGTATCTTTTGACCCGCTTTGTCTCGTATATGGTCGTGAGCAAGCATACAATATATGTAAACATTTATCACCTATAATTCAACATTTAGAATATATTTATGTCAGATATTATACTTCAAATGGTTTATGTTAGTAAGTACAAAATGTCTGTGATTAGTCTTACACTGCCATGCAAGAACATATCATTTTTATAAGGCATTCCAAGTGGTCATTTGATAACAAGGCATCTTCAATATTCACGAACTTGGTTTTTTTGGGCAGACATGACTGATTCGATGACTGTAATATCTGTAGGGTACAAACATAGTCTATCATCATGATATACAAATGAGAGAAATTAGTGAATGATGAAAGGAAAGAAAGATAATCACAATGAAAGTAAAAAACCCTGTGTATCATTTTCGGATTGTTGTGGGATATCATTGCTTGCACATCGTTTTGCTATATACAACTTGGTGAGTTTTTTCCCCTTTCAACAACGTCGCCCCAGGAACCTTGTAAATGAGTTGTGTTTGAATGTCGACAAGATCCATCCCCATCTCTCTGATACTCTGCAAAATTAAACATGTATAGAAATATACCATTTGAGTATTACATCATGTGCAACATACATACAAAGAAGAACAATCCTATGTCAGTCGGCAGTTTTAAAGCAACATCCAACTCCACCAGTTTTTTATATGACCTACAAAGGTACTGTAATAGAAACAAATATTAGAATTTTTTTATGATGATGGTATGGAAAATATATATTCATTGGTCATTTGTTAGAAATGAGCAGTGCTCGATTTAAACTGAGTGAGATGCAGAGTGCTTTGTAGTAAAGTCAGGGGCATCCCAGTTTTAATAAATTGTAGGCTCACCTCTAAATAACATGTCGATGATTATTATCCGAAATCTCTACTATTTAGGATATGGTATACTGCGATCACAGAAAAAATGTTGCAATTCTCTAGGAGCAAACAACCAATTTTCGCTTTATATATAAATAAGCAGTCATCCAAAATTTCTTGGATCATTTTAATTTATTTATACATGATAAGGAAAATTGTCCGACGAAAGATAAAAACATGCAAGCAATCCAACATAAACCGAGTATATTCTGTTTCTTCTCTCAAAATTGTGTTTTTTGTGTGATATTCTGAATATATATAATAATTATAAAAAAACTTTATTTCTATAATCCATGTTCAATTAATTTGGTTTTTGAGAATAATATTTTTTTTCGTACAACAAATTTTGGGATCCAATGCCCAAATCAGCATAGCCCACTCTCTCCTTCCCCTCACTATCCTATCCCGCATGACCCAACCAGCCCCACTATATCTTTCTAGAAAAAAAGAAAAGAAAAAACAGCCCCCACCTTCTCCTTCCCCTCGCTCTATCGTTCCCCTCACTCTCTCCACTCCCGCACACGCAAATCCCTAATCTCGGCCGAGTCACCCACTCCACTCCCTCCGCTGTCGCCCCCACAGCCGCCACAACCAGCGAACTCGTCTCCCACCGCTGCCCCCTCTCGTCCCCTCCCCTCTACTCATCCGACGGCGCTGACCGCGCAGATCGAGCGACCAGGCGGCGGCCACATGCGCACACAACCGGCGACCAACATCACGCAAAGGTCATCACCGCCGTCGCCGAAGGGCGGTCTTCTTCCACCTCGACGGACGAGCTTGCGCGCCAGGAGAGGAGCGGGGATCCTGCGCTTCTTCCTCGCTCAGCGCCCCTGTCGCCATGCCATGGATGGACCTCCCTCTGCTCTCACCAATGCCATGTACCGAGCTTGCTCTCCTCCTCGAGGTAATCTATTCACCCATCGCCATCGTTAGGACCTAGGATGCGTGGTCACTGTAGATCGGGGTACCTACTGCTGCACACTTGGTCTCCGCTCTCCGTCCCCTGAATTCATGTCGCCCGCAGCCAAATGCTCCCGCCCAACAACCAGTTTCCTGCCCCAGCGACCTGTCCTCCATGTATTGTGGTCTAACATTTGCCTCGGTAATCTTTAATGTAAGAGAATATGATGGCAGGTGGATAGAGCTAATGGCCTAATGCAGATCTGAAGAATACCAACGTGAGAATAAAACAAACAATTCTTCAGTTAAAGTTTACTCTTTTCATGGTGCTCCACGTTGACTAATGGTTTGATTTCCTAGTGAGCTCGTACATACATGTTTTCTCTCTTTGAATTGTTGTTATATGAGATACAGTCGCAACTACTACATCGACACTGTCATATCTTTGGTACTGTATACTATTGCTGCCTACATTTACAATTAAGTTTGCTTGCCAACCCCCGTGAAAAAAGTTCGTCTGCCAAGGAACCACCCAAGTGGATATATATTCTCCTTAACTCTTCAACTATTTTTTTATCAGACCAGCTGCTGAACGAAAAACATAATATTGTTACCTCATATTTATTTACTTGCTTGCTTGATTGTTAGTCTGTTCCTCTGCGTGAGAGGAACGTAACAATGTCCTGCATGTTCAAATCAGTTATCTTGTCATTCCCCAATTTTCTTACTGTTCTTTTGGCCTTGGACAAGGTCAATCGGATGTGTGTGTTGACACAGTTCTTTGATGTCGAAGTTAATATATCAGTCCTATCCGACCTCTCTATACTGTTTTGTTATATATACGTTGGGGATAGATGAAATAGTAGAAGTTAACTATGCTGGTTATTGTCATGTGTGGTCCATTACTCTGACCTTTTTGATTATCTAAAGAAAAGGGGTTTATTTACTTTGCTGATTTCATTCGAGCTCTGAATATATTTCATTCCGACATTTCATTTTGTCGATAATAACATTTTTCTTCTTTCTGAACATTTCTATGGGCAGATATTATCCTCCAAGCTATATGATATGGACAACACATGATTTATGGAACGAAAAGAGGTGATTTGTCGAACTTTGTCTCTTTTACAATTTGCTACCTCTTATAAATTTTATGATTTATAATCTGAGTTAACAAAACCATTAAGATATCTTATTTTGTGTAATTAGATCATGTCATCCAGATAATTAGATTTCACCGCATGATGTTCTTTACCCCAGCCGAGCATAGTGTGCTGCCGCGCCGTCGATTTCCACGAAGTGGCCAGCCCGAGCCGATTCCCCAATGTGTCAATGACTACGTCCGCTGCGTGATCCTGTGGGACATGACCAATCCATTGCCTTATCAACACATCGAGGTAACAAATCCCCTCCTAATACAGGTGCTTTGGTCAGCTGCTGGCTCTACCACATAGCCTTCCGTCCACAATGAGCAGGAGTTAATATTAGAATATGACCATCTCTTTCTTAATGATGTGTGCCTTGTATTTCCATTTTGCTTTCTAAAAATATCGATTCAGGGAACAAAAGGAAAGCATGATAATTATTATTTTTGACTTTACATTACATATCTCCAAGGTCCTATTTTTTGCTTGGTACAGGTAGTCATTATGCTTGGGTTCATGATCATGGTTAATTTATAGCATGGTTTAGGGTGACCTATTTAACATAATAGTGCTATATGTTTGCATTTCTTGAACTGTCAGTAGGAACCTATATACCGCAAAATATTTGTATGTCCCCTATGGAAGGTTTTAGACAGTCAATTGATTTTGTCCCATCCGACTATCATGCAGTCTGACTTCAGATGACTATGTTTTTCAGGGTGAATTGAGTTCAGAGCTTTAAGCAAACGATTGCGATTTTGTAGCTGCAGTGGTGCTATTCTTTATCATTTGGTATGTCATTACTTCCTACCTACTTGAATTTCTCTATTCCCAATTCACGTGATTTTTACTTTTTGACATTTCCCTAAATGATTATACACAACTCTGATAATGCGTACCACCCAGTTTTCGTTCTTTATAAGAACTGAGAAGTACATATGCACTTTTACGACATATAGGTAAATATAGATGTGTTTGGACGACATATAGGGAGAACGATAGGATCAGATGTCGTGACATAGAAAAAAAATATACCGACATGTACATACTGTTCTTTCATAGTACATGCCATGTATACAATGTTCACATGCAAACAGAGCTACAAAAATATATTAGTAGATGAACCACAGTGATAGCTCATGTACCATCGGAAGCAGCAGAGCTACAAAAATATATTAGTAGATGTCCTCTGGTTTGATATTTTGAAGGCACGAACAGAAAGAAGCGCACCTGATATGCTATAAAATGTACATGTCGTGGCAGAATAATAGGTGGTTATAAATTGTGGTAATGTCCAGGTTCCAACAATTCATTAAAACTCTTATTTATCTGCAAGATACACGCAATAGGAAAAGCAACTGACAGAATATGGCACAATGAAAGGAAAATAATACTACTGGAAATATTTGTGAGATCATGAAGATGTCAACACGCATCCATCCGTTTACTTGTGCCAAACCTGCAACTAAGTAGTTAGAAACACATCATGTCTGTTTAGATATGTATTGAAAAGCCGGGGTTATAAAATTCAAATAAGGGGCAAATAAGAGACTATACAGGACAAAAATAAATAACATTGACTGTGCCTGCTTTGGGGCCGCATCATAAATATTTCTCTAATGTAGAACACTTCGGTGAATTTTACAACAACGGAGTGACCCAGGCAGTGTGCAATACTTATGTAGGAAAACAAAGCCTAGTTTAGATGTAGTAGATGATTGATTACAAAACAACAAAAGAATAATATACATAAGCAATCCGGCAAAAGGAGAAATAATGTCACATACAGGAAAAATTGGCAACTTGCAAAGTCACAAATCCGAGGCAATATTATTAATATTTGACTTGTTGAATAAACATAATAAAGTTCAGTTGCTAACATCGAAAGATAAATATTTGTATAAGAACACGGAAGAGCACAAAATTGTCTCTAGCAAAAGAGTAAATCCTTTATCTTATTCAAAACCCGCCAACTTCTTAAGAGCAGACTTCAGCCTGTAAGGACTTCCTTATAGACGATGTTCTTCATCGAGGTTCGTAAGGACAAGGCAGGTCTTTTTCACTTCTTAGGTTTACCGCTTTGCTTCTTGGCATTCTCCTTCTCCTTGTCCTTCTCAATGAGGATCTTTATGTTTCTCTTTGCGGTGGCTCGAGACAGTGCGACATAGAGTTGACCATGAGAGAACACAAGATTAGGTAGGTACACGCCAATAATCGGAATCATCTGGCCTTGAGCCTTGTTAATCGTCATAGCAAAGCTAAGCCTTACAGGAAATTGCTTCCTCTTGAACTTGAATGGAAACATGTCGTTGTCAGACGGGCATAGGGGTATTCGAGGAAGGAACACCCTCCTACCTGCGTGTTGTCCGATCACGATTTCTGCGTCGATGGCGTTCTTCTCGAAACCTCGCACCACAAGCCTCGCCCCGTTACACAGACCATTAGCCGGATCAACGTTCCTCAGAAGTATGACGGTGCAGTTGAGCTTTAGTTTGAGTGCATGCGGAGGCAGACCATTGGGAGTCAATCCATTTAGGAACTCGGGAGCGTAGTAGCCATACGGGTCGTCTTCTGCATTGTCAAAGCTATGGTAGATTACTTCTTCTCCCTGAAAACGCTCTACCATGCGTATGTTTATCTTGTCGACGTTGTCGTTCGTGGTGGAGAGGATTGCGCGTGAAGTCATGTAATTCGGATCGGACATGTTGTCATCTAGTCTCGGAAACACATGGTTAATCAGCTTCTCCAGGACGTCACCCTTCGAAGTTCACACCTCGGTGCCATTGCCTACCCTTAGCAAGTAATCCGCAAACCAAGTGTCATTATGAGCCCTCATGTTGGTGACGAGCCTTAGCTGGCGCATACCCTTCCAGAGGTGTGAACTTCGAAGGGTTGCATCGATTATCTGACCCCCGGACCCCCTCCTGACGACCGGAAGCACCTGCCTGAAGTCTCCGCCAAACACAACAATTTTTCCTCCAAAGGGTCAGTCCCGTCTTCCCATGATGTCGCGCATGCTGTTGTCCAGTGCCTCGACCGCCTGTTGCTTAGTCATGGTGGCCTCGTCCCATAGTATCAATGAGGCCATCCTCAGTAGCTTGGCGATACCACTCTGTTTCGTGAAGGTGCATGAGGCGCCATCATCGCAGCTCAATGGGATCTTGAACCTCGAGTGGGCAGTCCTGCCTCCAGGCATGATAGAAGCGGCGACGCCTGACGTCGTGGTAGTGATAGCGATGTTTCCCTCGCTTCGAACCTTGGCGAGCAGTGCCCTGTACAGGAAGGTCTTCCCTGTACCTCCCGGTCCATCAACAAAGAACACGCCCCCATCACCGCGTTCAACAGAAGCTAGTATCTCGTCGTATGCAGCCCTCTGCTCCAAGTTTAGCGACGAAGCCAATTTAGTGTCGTTGATGTCAAAATCGACGTTGGATTCCTCGATCACTTCTCTGGCCTCGCCCTCGGTTGGGTCAAATGCATCGTCATTGCATGGAAGAGCGAAATCAGCTATGTCTTTGCCCATGGACTGCAACATACCCCTTATGTCAAGCAACACCATCTGTTCCACCTCAATCGGGCACGTGTGTGATCGCCGATAGTCATCAGACATAGGCTCGAAGTGCCTATCCCATAAACCACGCACGTCGCCTGGCTCACAGTGCACCAAAATTGTTGCGAAGAGCCTCCTGAGCGAACATGGCATCGCCCACTGCTCTGCCTCGGTAAGACAGTCGTCGAGCGTGTTATCTGCCTCGATGAGTCCCAACCTTTCGGCAGCCTCTCTAAAGCTCCCGCATAGCCTACTGTCCACGGTGAGCAGGTCCTCATAGGATGTCTTGCCAGCAACATGGTTTAGCAGCACATGCAGATAGTATCGCTCCCCCTCGGCAGGATTGGCAGACACAATTCGACCTATCTGATAACGCTCCACCCGCTCTTTCCAATACTTCTTACCCTTCTGCCATGTGAACCTTCCAGGAAAATCCTTGTACAATATATTCCTAGCCCACGGGTGGTTTTGGTTAGCTTTGAAATACTCTGTCAACATGGATTTGGAACCTTTCTCAGAGGCGACTACATCGGTCAAGTGAGCTTGCTCATTGAATGCCACCCTGTGCATATTCGGGAGATGAAGAGGCAACTGTAGGACAGGCGGGTCATTGGCACACAAGGGGAAGCCAAATATCCTCCACATCACCTCTGGAGGAGTAACCCACCTCGCGTCTACATATCTTTTGATCTCATCAATGTTAACATCAACGTCGGGCTGGTCGATGTTGAAAGAAGCCCTATCATGGCCCTTGTATATGTACTTGTCAAGGTATTTGACGGCCTTTATGCTGGAGCAAACCTCAACGTTGATGTGGCAATTGAACATCCGCAGAAGGTAAGGGTTATATGGCACAACCCATCTGTTGTCCAACATTTTACCCCGGACCTTAGCCTGCCGACCATTATCTCGACGACGATAAACAGGGTATGAGTTCTTGCCCTGTGCCGTGTTTTCATTGAACGGCCGTGGGTATCTGCACTTGCACTCGTTCTGTTGCATGCAAACATTTTTGGGGTTGAGAGCACCGCATGGTCCATGCATCATATGTTTCACCACCAAGGCGTGGAGTTCAGGATACTTTTGCTTGTCTAGGAGCTCGGCAGAAATGAGTCGGTCGTACTGCTCCGGAACGACAAGCTTATAGGCCGAATCCATGATCAACAAAAAGTGTGCGTGGGGGAGGCCCCTCTTTGGAACTCGACTACGTATACATGTGCAACAACAACACCTAGGATATTCTTCTTGAACAACATCTCTTTCATAGCCTCTAGCTTGCCATGGAACACACGAGCCACAAGATCAGGTCGATCTTGCGCTGTCTGACCAGGAAACAACTCATTCGTTATCTCTTCCCAGTTAGGGTTGCAGGTCATGGTCAAGAAGATGTCAGGCTTCCCATAGGTATGGACAACTGCCATGGCATCCATATGCCTCCGCTTCATGTCGCGGTCGCCACCTGGGTACGTTCCAGGTAGCACTATCCTTACTCCAACAACGCTTGCCCGGGTCTCCCCGGATGTAATTGCATCAACAACTCCTTTATACAGGTCGGCACGGATCTTTGTCTGGTTCTTCCTGTGCCATTTCAACCTACAACTCTCAATCTTGATGTACATGTCCACCCCCCATTGCTGGAGCAATCGTGCTCCACAGAGTATGGGATTGAATATCCCAGGTCGTGTCTGGAGCATGTAACAATAGTAGTCTCTCACCGAGACGCATAACCTGCTATTCCCCTCTGCACATGGATGAGTAACACAGACATTAGGATTCATATGAGAAGTATGCAATTCATCTAAACGACAGAATATGCATAAGGCTTACCTGCATCCTCATCATCATCATCATCACCTCTACCTCTTGGTTGTTGCACAACCGACCAAGGGACATCACGTTTAGGAAGTTTCGGGTGCCAACCGAGCTCCCCCCCTTGGGTAGAAGAGTGGGTAAGAGAGAGGGTCATACGAGCCAGCCGTCACATGTATACTGTGCCTTTGGTTGTCATTCCCGCAAAGTGTAATCCTACGATCGAACCTCTTTGCTAGGTCAGTGCCCTCCACACAAATTGCAGCGACCTCAGATGACAGAGGTCTATTATACTTCTGTTGGTCTAGTCTCTGGTCAGTGTTGAGGTCTATCCTGTAATCGTCGAGGTTGTCCCTGTGCGCACCCAAACTCCTAAACTGCTGGGATTACGGGTTTTCCCTGAGTATGTCCACTAACTTTCTGACGACATCTTGGTCTAATTGCTCGGTGGCAGCCTTGCGATGGGTTAGGCATGGGTCGTCGTCGTAGAAGTACAACTGTAGATGATCTGGACGTGATGTTGGCCCGAAGGAATGAACGTTGTGGTAGATGGTGCCGTGCGCCCGGAACGTGTACACCCCAGACTTCATGTTTGTGTAGCTTTCATCAAGGCTGACGCCGAGGGTTGTGAAGGAGAAGTGGCCGTTGAAGAACCGTATGTTCTCCCAAAAATGCCTTGAGTCCGCATCCATGCTAGACCAAAGCCTCATTAGCTCCGGGATGGGCTCCGGTTGCTTCAGCTGGATCTGCCCACTGCGACAGCAGAATCCTGGGGCCTCAGACACAAACTTCTTGGCCTTGCAGTGATCGCAATTTGCGGCGTGCTTCAGGATGTGTGTGTGGTCTGGGAGGTTTGAGTAGACATAGTCCAATGGATCATGGTCGACATAGGTATTGTGACTTGAGTCTTCCAATTCGTCGTGCTCTGTGTCATCAGGATCTGAGCCTGCAAACAATGTTTATAATTAGTGTGATATTTCAAACGGGTGGATGTTGCTCAAGTGGGTGTACATACCTTCACCAGCAAACAGGTAATACTCATCGTCAAAGAGGCTATCAGGGTTGACATTATCATTCATGAGACGACTAAGGTAAGTGTCCATGTCGTCTGCTCAGGTGCGAAACCAATAAGTGAGGGTTCAGTCTCAAGGGACGCAAGGAGAGTAAGGATGGGAGTGTTACCTTCACTTCTGATCGTGTACTCCGGAATGCTAGATGAGGTCGAGGCACCGTGTGCTTCCACTACGGTAGGTTGTCCAGTTGAGCTCATTTTCGGTATGGAGATGGACCTGACGGTTGGGGTCATCACCCTACCTGCAAACCTTTCATTACGCCGATCGCGTAGAACATTCCTCTCACCATGCGGTACTTGCGTACATTTTTTTTGCTTGCCAATTTTCTGTTGACGCTTCTTTGCCACCATACCACCCTTGCAAGCTCGCTCTCCTCCCAGGCGCTGCTCTGGACTCATGACTCCGCTCGTCCACTCCATTATCCGCTATTGTTACCGGATCACTGGTTTGCTGGTCGGCATTTTGTAGGTGCACATTGATTTCGATGAGGTCGCCATCTACAGCACCATCACCGAAGGTTCTGCTTAGGTATGCACCTACAACACTATACATCATTATTTATACATGATGAAAGATGATGGTTGATAGGATATGTACCATCGGTTTCGGTGTTGCGAATGTATGTGGGGGCCGCATTGACCGTAGGAGCATGATCTATTTGTTCACTGTCGAATTGTTGCGTGAGGGCTGAAAGTGTGAGAGTCGGACAATGTGTGTGAGGGTTGGACAATGTGCTAGTTAGATCTGGACGTGGCATTGCGATCGATTCAGCACACGGCGTGTTTTTCTTTGCAGCATACTTTGCCTTTCTCTTTGCACTTGACTCCCCCCTTTCATCCTCAGTCATGGTTTTAGGGTGTTGCACGCGCCATTCTTGCAACTTCTGATTTTTTTCTTGAAGATCGATCGTTCCGTCACCCACTTTTTTCCGATAACTTGCTCGCCTCCGCGCGTTTCTCTGCTCAATTTGCTCGTCTGTTAAGTCACCCTTGTGTTCTTTATCAGGCTGTTTTTCATCTAGTTGCTTGCTGGCTGCCTCCTCTTTTTTCTTTCGATAAGTAGCTCTCCTCCGAGCCTTTATTTGCTCTTTTTTCTCATCAAGGTCCACCGAGAATGGTTGACACCCATTAGTGATATCACCGAGAGGTAGCAGGGGAACATTTTGCATATCTGCACGAAGGGTTTAGGGTCTTCATTGTTCAAGAAGATTTCATGTACTACACAAACGCTTACTTTATATATCTGCACGGTCAGGTTAAACAATGATGTATAGCTGGATGTAGTTGGGTTGGTATCATCGAGAGGTAACAGGGGAACATTTTGCATATCTGCCCGGAGGGTTTAGGGTCTTCATTGTTCACCGAGAGGTAACAGGGCTGGTTGAAGCTACTTCTTTATCTAGGGTTTATTTTTTATAGAATCCCTCCGTGTCCATACATAAAGTCTGTATGTACTCAAAAGTCGTATGTCTGCCATATATCGAATTGAACCTAAATGATCAGGAATTGTATGTTAACACAGTGGTCAAGTATTGGTCAATTATTTTTATTCTCTATTCTTGGTCAATTATTCGTGGGGTTGGGGTGAGGAAACATATGTCGCCTACATTATTCACTAAGAAAGTATACATACGGTCATCATATTGCTGAAACATAAACATCCTTACCTGATATCGTAAGGGCAGTCAGATTATCATCTTTTTGCTTGCTGGCTGCCTCCTCTTTTTTCTTTCGATAAGCAGCTCTTCTCCGAGACTTTAGTTGCTCTTTTTTATCGTCAAGGTCCACCGTGGTTGGTTGACACACATTAGTGATATCACCGAGAGGTAACCCACCCACATTCAGCATATCTGCATGTGAAATGATATTAACATTATATTGTGGAATGGAGGGAGTATATATAATATCATCGCAGTGCCTTCCCATAAAGCATTCTTACCTGATATCGTAAGGGCAGACAGATTTTCATCTTGTTGCTTGACGGTAGCCTCCTCTTTTTTCTTTCTATAAGCAGCTCGCCTCCGAGCTTTTATCAACTCTCTTTTTTCGTCAAGGTCCATAGAGGATGGTTGATCTGCATTAGTGATATCACTGTGAGGATGGCGTGGAACATTATGCGGCCTCTCTTGCCAACTGTCACGTTGCATGCTAGCTAGTTATTTTGTCAGATAACTGAGAGCTGGCAACGAACCTACATTATATAGGAATGAGATTGGAGGGTTGTCTGCATCATGTTAACATAACAATATATTGGACCGAAACAAGGCAAAGTTGTAGGCACATGGTCTTAACCTTTCGGCAACATAATGCTTACCCGAAATCAGACGGGAAGGTTGATGAACATATGTCCTTTCACAATCGGCCTGTTCAAGTATTGTCCTGTCCGAGTGAGTAATATGGACTCCTACAAGTCCCACGCTTGATCTTTTAGAATCGGTTTTGCCCAAGTCTGTTAGGTATGATTTATCACATAAAAAGCATAAAAGCAATCTCAGTATATATGCACAGCCTTAATACCTGGACTACTTGGGTAATTCTTATGAACATCGTCGGCTCAAGGTATAACCCCTTCATTAGAGTCGTCACCATTTGGCCCCTCCATGGGGCCTGCAACATCTCCTGTGATGGTGTTTGACATGTATAACAAAATATGTAGTTGAACATATACAAGGAGGTAGATATATACCTGGAGTATCATATGTGCTATCACCATCGGTCTCAAGTATCATCCGTTCGGAGGGAGTAATATGGACTCCTAGAAGTAAAGATGTTGATACATTAGAATCGGTTGTGCCCAAGTCTGTTAGGTATGATTTTTCAACTAAAAAGGATAAAAATAAACCTTATACCTGGACTACATGGGTAAATTTTGTCAACATCATCGGCTACGGGTATAATCCCTTCGTTAGAGTCGTCAACACTTGTCCCCTCCATCGGGCATGCAACAGATATATAGTTGAATATATATATGTTTGACTTGTGTAGCACAATTTATAGGTGAACATATACCTGGAGGTACATGTGATGAAGTCGTCAGTTCCGCTGGCTTGCTGTGTGGAGTCCCCATATGTAACTACTAAAAAAAGACATGTCCAACAGAATCAGGTATCACGCAAAAACTTGTAAACTGACTCTGCAAGCAAATCACGTGAAATACCAACAGTACTAAAGGCCCGCTCCCATTGTACAGAAATTTAGTCCATAAGGGCAGGTTGTTACAGATTTATGAGTCTTGCTATATATATGAAAATAGAAAGACATGTCGAACAGACTTTGCTACTTTGCATTTTTTGTGAACTGACTCTGCTGAATACATGTTAAGAATTCAAGATGCTAAGATGTCATGTTCATCTGATTGCAGGCAGATGAAGGCCGTCGAAGATCACAAGCGCAGCTTGCTATTGTACAGGTTTGGAATTTAGAAAGGTGACCTATTTTCATGTGAACTTACCTATTCTTTGCTATTCAGAATAATTCTTTATCTTCCCATTGCTGTGTTAATTGATTCATATGCGGTTGTGCTATTCTGACAAGGATGTCCATCAAGGTTGTTTGGAGGGACATAATGAAACCTCACAAGTTCTACTTTGCTGATTCTTTCAGAGAATTGTTTCATTACTAATGCGCTATCGTGGGCATGTATTAATCCCATATTCCAAATCACTTTGGAATCCAGTCAAAATCCAGTGAAAATCACTCTGGAATCCTTCTCCGTAATTGATTCGCAAACTACTCTCAAGGACTGCTCTGAACCTCAAATATCATGGGCACATGAAGTTGTGGTGTAATTTTTACAGAAACAAGTGATTCAGGCAGCAAGGTATTGATTGATGCAACTATGTTGTACTGTTTCGGTGACTGCTAATATTTTCTTTAGGAAGGATAACCAATTCAGTACTAAAAGTATTCTTCATGTTATCTAAATTGAGGGCGATCCTTTGTACACTAATATGAGGTGTTTTAGGTCACGAAGTATTGACCTAAAAGGTCTTGTATTAGTTACAGAGGGGTTTGAGCGCGGGCAGCGGCCGGCGGCGGAGGTGGAAAATGAAGTCTGGCATGGCTTGATTTAGTTTGAACACGAGTCCATTAGGATCGCCCCGATCTGTACACGTAGACATAACAAACAAAGAAAACCTGTGTGTTCATACCTAGGGTTGAAACCGTACAATGTCGTCGATCGCACGTTCCGCGGCGGCGCGCGATCCAGAAACTGCCAGCGATCCAGAAACGTGGTGGCGGCCCTGTTGAGTCGTTCCGCGGCGGCGACGCTGTGGAGTGCGCAGATCGCACGACGGCTGCGCAGATTTGATCGGCAGCGGGGTATTTGGTATGGGGATCGGTGTCAGGGCGATCCTGATCAGCGGCAGGGCGCTGTTTCTTTGGCTACGTGCGTGGGTGGGGTTCGGTGGGCGCGGTTCGGTGGGTGGGCATGGGGGTGGGGGTAATTTGATGGAAAAAAACCGGACGAAAAAACCCAGACGAAAGTGGGGGGATTATTCAACCAACTCATCCATTAGGAGTAGAGATTAGGGGGGTGTGTGTCACATAGAGAGAGAACAAGGGCGGAGAGTGTTGGATGGGTCTACATGTAGCGCGAGCGAGACATGTGTATGTGTGAACGAGGGAGATATAAAGTTTGAGAGAGATAGAGGAGCCCCAATAAGGCTGAGTGGTTCGTCAGATAGCTGAGAGGGGGAAATAGATATTCCATCTGCTCGATAATGCAGTGCATGTAATTTTTTTTAGAAGTAGAACTTTGGAAACATTGATCAGGTTTACGCAAATGTTATTTATATCTACAATATCAAAGATACATCATATGAAACTACATCACATGATGAATCTAATGGTATATGTTTGCCGTTCTAGATGTAAATGTTTTTCTCCACGTACATGGTCAAACTTTGTGATGTTTGACTTTTCAATAAATCTATATGCTATGGACCGAAGAGAGTGCCTAAATCGAGAGAGATCAAGTGCGTGTGAAGGAGAATGAGTGAGTGTGCAAACATAGTATGTGTGTGAAAGAGAAAGAGACAACAAACGATAAATTAGAGAGTGAGAGTGTGTTTTTTTGTTTCTTATGCAAACATATCATGCATGCATCTCCGAGATAGAAAAGCGAGGTGAGGAGATACACGAAGTGAGCTAGTGCATGATTGTTTGCAACGGAGAGAGACACCCCTATAGCACATGTCCAATAGAGGTCTAGCCAACAAGGAACAAAGGTCGACAGGGACACATGGAGAACATGGACGCATCGGGAGGGAGAGAGGGTGTGTTTGTGATAGAGAGATCCCCTCGAGATCGTGAGGGGACTTATATGGGTGGGAGATCGAGGGAGGTGCGTGCGAGATAGAAAGATGCCCCGAGAGAAATCGAGATAGACCATGCACATGTTTGTAATGGAGACTAAGATTAGCTAGTCATATACATATAGGGGGGGACTGCGTGTGCCTACATTTGAGTGAGAGACCATCATACTTGGCTAGGCATGAGATTGTGTGTGTGTGTGCATGTGAGATGGGGAGAGAACGAGGGAGAGAGATAAAGTTTTAGATGGGTCTATCGAGTGCGAGTGAGATATGCATGTTTATGTGTGACCCAGGTAGATGGAGAGTTTGAGAGAGAGAGGGAAGAGCTTCGAGACGACAGAGTGGTGCGTGAGAGAGTTACGGGCAACGAGCCAAGAAATTTGTGTGCGTACAATGAGTGCACCCAAGATATTTAGCTTGGACTAGAGAATCATACATAGTGTGTGAGAGAGACCTATAGATGGAGTATATATACATGCGAACTAGAAAGACCCCCCCACACACAGAGAGAGAGAGAGACAGAGAGGGACCAACAAGGTTTGTGTGTTGGATGCGTGCGATAGAATTGAAAATTGTTGGCGAGAGAGAGAGAGAGAGAGAGAGAGAGAGCAGGAGTCCGGGAGAGGGGGAGGTCGCATTTTATGCATCAAAGACTGATATAAACCATGTTTCGATATAAACTTGCATTCAAATATTTAAATTGGAGAACATGTTGTCTGCAATCCACACATGAACGGAGATATGCGTATATCAAACAAGTTCATTAATTTGACTCTCAACATGTTCATGGAGTACTATAATACAGTACAACATGCTACTCGATTGAGGTATTTAATTTTGGATTTAGTTCACTATTTTAACCTGATGAACGAGCTATTTCATTGAATCGAGATATTTCATTTTAGATTTGATTCCCGTTTTCTAGTGGGTCAACTATTTGTCATATAGTAAATCGCAAGCAACGAGCATGTAAAAACACATTACTCCTGAGCATCATCTCTCCATCTAAAAAAGAAGTGGCAAGATAATATTTAAAAATTTGATTCGAATCGACTTGGTAAGGTAGACGTGGATGCTCGTTCTCTCAAAATTTGAACAAACCGTTAAACACCCTCTGCTCGGTGGAATTCACCTGAGCAAATAAATGGGAGACGCGAAATTACCGGCCTATGTGGGACACGCATCAATTGGCCTGTTGTACATCGAGGGTAGGTTCGTAACTTCATCCAAGCGCGCCTTCTCCTCGGCCGAATTGACATGTGCCGAATAATTCATAAACCATGGTCGGCAAAACACCCTGTCCTCGCTCGAAATACCTCACGCCCATTATTTCAAAACATGAACTACTCGTCCGAAATCGCTCGCGCCCACTATATTTCAAAACACACCCTCCTCACCCGAAATCGCTCGCGCCTACTATATTTCAAAACACGCCCTCCTCGCCCGAAATCGCTCGCGCCCACTATTTGGGAGAAGCAAAGTTACTCTACTATCCCGACCCTCAGTACACAGACCCAAACCGAGAAACCTAAAGGCAGGGGTAGAACTGTAACTCCCCCACATTTCAGACAAATGCGTCCGTAAGACATGGTTCCCCCTCCCAATTCCCCATTCATACCTCGTGGGTGTCAAATCACCTTCTCCCCGGAAGCTCCCTTCTCCTGAGCTGCGAAACCTCGGCCCCTCCGCCATGGCGCCCCCACCGCACCAAATTCACAGCCGCCCTCCTCTCTAATCCCGGAGACGCTGTCTATTTGTCATCGTGCACTGGGCCGTGTGCCTCTTACTCCGTGCTGCTGGAGCTGCCTCGACGACGGTCGCGTGAACCGTACCGGTGTCGACTCACCCCCGCCGCCGTTCACGGCGCCGGAGCGGCTCCAACTTTGGACCCGTCCAGAGCCCCGACGCTGCTTCCCTGTAGTCGTCGACCATCGCGACATCTCTACTTCCCTGCCGCTGGTAGCCACCGCAACCGTGCCGGCCTCACCGACTAGGCAGCTGGAGCTGCCTACTCCACCGGGCCGCCAGATAGGTCGCACCGTCATCTCAAATCACTTTATTTAGGCGTCAGTTGTCTGAATTTTTATTCTGGGCCAATCGATTCCCAATGGGAAGCAGCACCCCTCGAGCCGGCGGAGCTCCTAGGCTGTCGGTTGGCTGGTGTCTAACGTAAGGGTGCAGGGGCGCAAGTTCGCCGTAGAAGCAGCGCTTAGATGGCTATCTTAGAGTTGCGTGGGTTGAAGGTACTACCGCTGCCGGATCTGGATGATGGTGAGTCTTTGTGGATTGGCCCGGGGGCGGCGCAACCACGGCAGTGCGGTGGGGCGGGGTGCGCGGTTTTGGTCGGGGCCACGGACGGCGGAGGCAGGCTGCTCTACCGGTGGTCGCTGGCTCTTCGGGGAAGATTCCGAACAGTGTCAGCCGGGAGGCACAAGACGGCCATCAAGCCATCCGACGTAGATTGGACAGCATCAAAATAAAATAAAATCGTGTGACCCCAATTTAATCTTCAGTCAACAGATGTGTGACCACTCTCGTACCTTGCTGTTGATCTCTTAGGGTATTTCTTCAGATCGGAGAGATGTGTCGTTCTTAACATTATGTGTTTTCTGCATCTTCAGTCACACCGTCTTCCGACTCACCGCAGTTGCTCCAACAAGGGAAGCATGCACCAGAAGGGAGCTATAGTCCCCACTCAACAGTTCCCTGCATCGAATGCGCATGCCCGACATGGACAACCACAACAACTGCAGGGCCATCGACAAGTCAGCACATGATGCTCACTCCTATGGATGGCAGCCAGATAGGTTGTACCCTCATCTTACTTGTGTGCAACATTTATGGCTTTGTTATTCATCTAAGCATTGAAAATAGATTATCACATTTCACTGTATATTCATGCTGATCTCTTACGGGTCTTGTTCAGGAGTTAACGTTGTTCCATTGTTCAGCTAAGAGACTTGTTCTTTAGGTAACGCTGTTCCATAGTTATCATCCATCAGCCAATGCTATCCCACAGGCTGGTGATTATGGTATTATACCACTTCTATTATAACCTATGTTGTTCCTTAATACTTTTGTGTGCCATCTAGTTAATCTCGAGTACAAACGATAGATATTCTATAGCTTTCATCTGTGTTCTCCATTTAGTTTTTGAGACCTGTTGCTGCTAGTTAACCCCAGTCCTACTATTTATGTCATCTCCTACAGGCACTCATTACATAAATCTAACTACTAGTTGTCTTTCATGCATGTCAGATATAATTGCACACATTGATTTATCCACAAGAACCTCACGGAGCAATGTAACGGCCAACAAACTTGACGTCAATGATACCCAATATGATGGAACATGTAAAGGCAGTTCTTCACAAGACTAGCAGAAAGATGATGAATCCTATTCACCCCATAAGGTCCTTGCTCTAACTTGGCCCTTGATATGGGTACAACATGCATATAATGTCCTGGAGTGCATCTACTCTGTTGCAATGCCTTGTGCTTTTGCCTGCTGATCATGCATGTAAATATGGCATGCTTTCCTATTTTTCAGTACCTATTCCATTAATGATAACATGTTTTCAAATTCGAGTATTGTCATTCTACTCTATCGCAATGCCATCTGCTTAGTTTGGACATCATGCTTCTCAATATCTTATGCATTGTTATTTATCAGTATGTACTTCATCTGTCTACCATATCATGTTCTTTTTTTACATTGAAGTGATGTTCTAGTGGTCTCTTGCAATGCCATCTTAGTTTCCCAATCATACACGCATCTGTTGCCTTAGTGTTTTTCTGTAATGTATTCCGCTAGCATACAATTTTACATTCAAGTAGTGTTTCTTTTACACTGTTGTCCTGCCGTATCCCTAGCTTTTACATCAAACTCCCTTTGTCCGGATTACATGTCGCAGAAATGGATAAAACTGGATGTATCTAGAACTGAAATACGCCTAGACCCATCCATTTATTTCTGGATGGAGGGAATACATGTCAATATGTCATGCCTTTCTATTCTTCAGTACCTATTCCATCTCTGATGTAGCATGTTTTATAATTGAAGCACCATTCTTCTATATAAGGCATGCAAGGGGAAGATGGCTATGTTAGAATCTGAAGGGTTACAAACCAGGTCTTTGCAAAAGATCCAAACGCCAGGAGATAATAAACCAACTCCAGTTTTCATAGATACTGCTCCAGCATAGAGAAACCCAACTCCCACTGATAATAAGCAGATTCCAGTGGCCAAAGAACTAGTCCGCTCTAGTCCAGCAAAAATATGTCAACTCCATTCTAAGAAGCGTGTGCGTATCCTCACATCATGAAATTTTATAGCATTCTGGTCATATTTTCTACATGTTTCTTACCCATCTCTCTTTTAGAAAATAAGGTTAAACGATAGAAGATTCCCTCCATTGGGATCGTATTCGAGGAAAGTATCTTGCGGGAATTCTCTGTGCTCCAATGCTGATGTAAGTAGCTGCTGTATATCACTATATTTTTACATCAGCATGTATTTTGTTAATCGGTGTGAATCCAACCTTTATCTAATCTAAATTCAGTTGTAGCAAAATGTTAAAGGCGACAATGTTGATTTTTGTAAGGAAAACTGTCTGGTAGTTTTGCATACTGAGCTGCATGAGTGTACTATCTCATATCATGCACATTACTGAACTGTAGTGCTGCTCTGGTTGCCCATTCATTCATTCATTGTGTCAACGTTGCTTTCGTATTACCTTACCTGGATGATGATAGATGTGCCATATTGTGTTAATTTGGTGTAGGCTGGTGTGGTCTGGTTGCCCAAACGTTCGTTGTGTCAATGTTGCTTTCCTATTATCTGACCTGGCCAATGATAGCAATGCTAGTGTGTTAATTTGGTGCAGGCTGCTGAAGATGAGAAGACAAACTCTGAAAACAGCAAGGCAACCCCATTGTTTCTTTCCAATAAATCTAGGCCAGGTAATATGGCAATAACTCATCATTAATCTGTTCGGTCCCTCTCCTAATTTATGTTATGATGCAGTAGTCGAGACACTCTCCACTATCAATAATACAAGCCTGCCAAAATCGTCATCTAAATCTGTTCAGTTTCCTCTGTCTCGAATGCAACGGAAAAAATGTATGTTGTGAACCAATTAATGGCTGAAGCAATGATGGAAATGGTGGAGGAATCAGAGGTGCACATTCGTGCGCAACAACAACTGATCAATGTTTTCAGAGACAGTGTAGCAAAGCAGTAAGAACTTGCCCACATGCTTATGGGCGTCATCCGCACTGACGTTGCAGATTGTCACGTTGTAGATCGTTAGGTTCTATTCATTTATTTGCACTGGCATCAATATTTGATTGCCAGTGGATGTAATTTCCTGTAATATATGCTGGATGTGCAACGTTTTTCCCTATATGCCGTACCATTGCTTGATCGGTTTTGGTCCTATGCATAATTGCTCGTCGTAATGGGCTCAAATTATCTAATTGGGCCTAAAGACATGTACGAACTTTAGTGGGATAAGTTAACGGGCCGTTACCAGGCCAAAAGTTAATGGTTGGCCCTCTTACCTCCCGAGTCGTTAACAGGCCGACATCGAAGCGGGCAACAGGTGGGCCTATTTGATTTCACGGGCCGTTAACAGGCCGTTACTAAGGTCGGGCTACATATGGCCCAACTATAATGTGGGCCTTTAGAAGGCCGAAACAGACAGCGGGCTCGTACTAGACAATGAAGAGCATGGGCCGCTAAGAGGCCGAAAGTCAGGTCGTACTGTAAATGGCCCAACTGTGTTATGGGCCTTTAGCAGGACGAAAAAGAAACCGGGCTGGTATTGGACCATGAAGAGCATGGGCCGTTAAAAGGCCAAAACTCAAGTGTGACTACAAATAGCCCAAATCATTTATGCGCCGTCAACAGGCTGAAAGACACACCGGGCCGGGAATTGGCCCAACACTTAAATGGGTCGCTAAAAGGCCAAAACTAAGGTCCGACTACAAATGGCCCAACTCATTTATGGCCGTCAATTGGCTGAAAGACACACCGAGCCGGAAATTAGCCCAACACTTAAATGGGTCGCTAAAAGGCCGAAAGATGTACATCCTGAAAAGTGGCCCATCCATTGAATGGGCCGTTAACAGGCCGAAATCACATCGGGCCGATATCGAGCCCAAATATATAGCGGGCTGTTAACGAGCTCGAACTGATGATGGGCTGCAATGGTGTCAAATCTTTAACGGGTCGTTGACGGGCCGAATTGGCACATCTCGTATGGGCCGTGGGCTTAAATGGACCTGACACAAGTAGGCCTTATATGGGTCGGCCTACTAATTTTTACTGGTCCGACCTTTTTCACCGGAATGGGCCACTATTGGGTCGTGCCACATGTCGACCTATCATAGGCGCCTCCTATCCAATGAATGGATGACATCTGTACCATCGGTGAGCCAACACGTATTTCCTCCGGCCAATGAGAATTTTACACATGGAAAATCCTCATTGGTGCGGGCCGTTAGCGGGTTATCGGATCCAAACCGGACCCGATAGCTTAACAGCATTCCGTTACGGTGGATGCCACGTGTCGGTCACCCTTGACGAAAGCACTTCCATGACGCGCGATTTATCGTCATGGAAGTGGACACTTTCGTGATGATAATTTTGGTAATGTCATGGAACACTTCTACGACAGCACATGTATGACTATCTTGATCCTGTCATAAAATTGTCATGGATGTACATGCATGACAGAAAACGTGACCTACTGTGACAAACACGTATCATCACGGAAGTGTATTTTTTTTAGTGCAAGTTATTGTTTCATACTTTTAATGTTCTCAAGCCTTTTCAACCCTCACGCAATACATGAGCGAGAGCCATGGATATAGCACTGTAGGTGGAATAGAAAATGATGGTGGAGGTTGTGTGGAGAAGACAAAAAAGGAAGAAAGTCTCACATCGACGTGGCTAATCAACAGGCTATAGAGATGCCCATAAATTGATGTTAATGTGAGGAGTAGGGATTGCCATGCAATGGATGCACTAAGAGCTATAAGTGTATGAAAGCTCAAACTGAAAACTAAGTTGCTGTGCATCCAACTTGCTTGCTCATGAAGACCTCGGGTATTGAGGAAGCCCATCATCGTAATATACAAGCCAAGTTCTATGATGAAAATTCCCACTAGTATATGAAAGTGATAACTCAAGAGACTCTCTATATGAAGAACATGGTGCTACTTTGAAGCACGAGTGTGTTAAAAGGATAGTAACATTGCCCCTTCTCTCTTTTTCTCTCTCTTTTTGTTTTGTTTTTGGCTCTCTCTTTTTTTGCCTCTTTTTTTATTATTTTTGTCCGGAGTCTCATCCTAAATTGTGGGGGAATCATAGTCTCCATCATCCTTTCCTCACTGGGACAATGCTCTAATAATGATGATCATCACACTTTTGTTTACTTACAACTCAATATTACAATTCGATATCTAGAACAAAGTATGAATCTATATGAATGCCTCTAGTAGTGTACCAGGATGTGTAACGATCTATCATAGCAAAGATATCAAAAAAGGACAAGCCATGAAATTATCCTGCTAGCTATCTTACGATTATGCAAAGCAATATGACAATGATTGCTCAAGTCATGTATATGATGTTGATGGAAGTTGCATGGCAATATATCTCGGAATGGCTATGGAAATGCCATGATTGGTAGGTATGGTGACTGTTTTGAGGAAGATATAAGGAGGCTTATGTGTGACAGAGCATATCATATCACGGGGTTTGGATGCACCGGTGAAGTTTGCACCGACTCTCGAGGTGAGAAAGGGAAATGCACGGTACCGAAGCGGCTAGCAATGGTGGAAGGGTAAGAGTGCGTATAATCCATGGACTCAACATTGGTCATAAAGAACTCACATAGTTATTGCAAAAGTTTATTAGCCATCGAAGCAAAGTACTAATATGCATGCTCCTAGGGGGATAGATTGGTAGGAAAGACCATCGCTCGTCCCCGACGCCACTCATAAGGAAGACAATCAAAAAATAAATCATGCTCCGACTTCATCACATAACGATTCACCATACGTGCATGCTTCGGGAATCACAAACCTTAACACAAGTATTTATACCAATCCACAATTACTCACTAGCATGACTCTAATATCACCATCTTTATATCGCAAAACTATTGTAAGGAATCAAACATATCATATTCAATGATCTACAAGTTTTTATGTAGGATTTTATGACTAACCATGTGAATGACCAATTCCCGATGACTCTCTAAGTAGATACGAGTGAAGCAAGAGAGTTAAATTCTTTCTACAAAACATTTCCCCACGCTCTAACAAATATAAGTGAAGAAAAAGAGCATTCTACAAATGGCGGTTTTCTATGTGTAGAGAAACAGGCAATCCAAACTTCAAATGATATAAGTGAAGCACATGAAGCATTTTATAAATCAACCAGGACTATCTCATAACAGAATGGTGCATTATTAAAAGAAGGACACGACGCTCCAAGAATTTACGCATATCATGTGATGAATAAAAATATAACTCCAAGTAAAATTACCGATGGTCGTTAGAAGAAAGAGGGGAAGCCTTCCGGGGCATCCCCAAGCTTAGTTGCTTGGGAGTCCTTGAATATTACCTTGCGGTGCCTTGGGCGTCCCCAAGCTTAGGCTCTTGCCACTCCTTATTCCTTCATCCATCGTGATCTCACCCAAAACTAGAAAACTTCAACCACACAAAACTTAAGAAATCCCTCGTGAGATCCGTTAGTATAATAAAGCAAATCACCACTTTAAGTATTGTTGCAAACTCATTCCAAATTCATATTAGCATTATATCTACTGTAGTCCAACTTCGCCATGGTTCATACCCCTTGATACTACCCATAAATTCATCAAAATAAGAGAACAATGCATAGAAACAAAATCTATCAAAAACAGAATAGTATGTAGCAATCTGAACATTAACCATATTTCTGTAACTCCAAAAATTCTGAAAATTAGGACAAAATAAAGAATTTGCATAGCAGTACAGTGTAAATTTTCAAAGTTTTCATCGTGTTCCAGTAATAAATGTAAATTCACGCACCGCGGCGAAAGTTTTTGTTTTTGCACTGCACATACCAAACAAGCAATCTAATCATCCTAAAGGCAAATCTTGGCACATTATGTTTATAATACAATGGATTTATACAAGGGGATAATTATTTTTTCTAAAAAGTTTCTGTAATTCATGATTTGCAAAGTTTCCATGGGCATTAACAAAGTTCAAGGAGCTCCCCCACTTCAACGGTGCTCATCCTTCTTACTTTCACTTTCCTTTTTGAAAAGTTTTAGGTTCCCCACTTTATTTATTTTTTGTTTTTAAACTTTTTTAAAAGCACACAATAGAAGCAAATGACTCTCTAAAACTCCAGGTTGTCTCCCTGGCAGCGCTTTCTTTAAAGCCATTAAGCTAGGCATATAGTGCTCAAGTAATGGATCCACCCGGACCCCAAGGTATATCAGAGATAATTTTAATTAACAATGATTTGTGATTTAGTATTGAGCACAAAATAATATATATCATGCAACAACAAAGTCTAACTCTCTTCCTATGCATCGGCATGTCATAGAAGAACAATTCATGCACACATAGTAAAAGCTGATACATTGCATAAACAGTTTCTTGCAATTTTATCATATTGGAAACATAGAGAGATGGAGATGTAGTTCCCCTCTCATAATAATTGCAAGTAAGAGAAGCAAGCACATGCATATTATATTTATCAAAATCATCATGTGTAGTAATAAAACGCAACCCATCAATATAATCCTTAATAAGCGCAAACTTCTCCGATATAGTGTAGTTGGGAGAATTCAAGAAGATAATAGGACTATCATGCGTGGGTGCAATAGAAACAGTTTCATTCTTAACATAAGGAACTATAGAAAGTTCATCTCCATAAGCATAATTCATATTGGCATCATGGCCACAAGCATAGCAAGCATCAATTTCATCAAAAAGGGATATTTCAAACGAATCCAAGGGGTCATAGCATTCATCCTTCGGTAAGCACGAAGGGAAATTAAACAGTGTATGAGTTCAAGAGTTAATCTCATTAGAAGGTGGGCACGGGTAGCTAGTCCGCTCTTCCTCCTTTTGTTCCTTGCTCTCCTCATCATATCCTTTTCATCCAATGAGCTCACATTGTCATCAATTTCTTCTTCCATAGTTTCCTGCAAAATATTAGTCTTTTCTTGGACAGCGGAGACTTTCTCAATGAATGCATCAATATCGGCATTGTATTCATAATTCTCATACCAATATTTAAGTATAGCATAATTTTCAAGTCTGTAAATAGCATCATCAAAATTTTCACACTTTTCAAACAAAGATTCAATTTCTTAAGCACCCTTAAAAGTAAAAAATTATTCTATTTGTTCCACATCATAGTAATCATATATACCATTAGCATAAGAAGCCAAGGTTTCATTATCACTAAATTTACATGAAAAGGGAACGTGTGGAGCCGTCATCCTAGAACAACAAGTACAATCATATCTCAAGCATAAATTCTAAGCATACCAATGCAACATATGAATTTGATCCCATAACAGTTTCCCTTTTTGTGTCAAGCGATAATCCCTAAAGTAGTCATGTTGATCCAAAGTGTCTCCCATTATCAAGTTGAACGGGTTTTCTCGGGATTATCAAAGTAGTGTTTAATATTTTTCACATAAAGAGCATCGAGGGTTTTAGGAGGTTCCCCATCTCCATGAGTAGCAAGTACACCTAATTTTTTTGGTATTTCGTGTTCCATATCCATAACTAAAGATAGAGAACAACTTAGAACAGAAAATAAAATCTACTTAGTTATAAGCAAACAAGCACACGCGAGAATATTCACCCCACGCTATTGATCCCAGGCAACAGCACCAGAAAAAGGTCTTGATAACCCACAAGTATAGGGGATCAATTGTAGCCTTTCTCGATAAGTAAGAGTGTCGAACCCAACGAGGAGCTAAAGGTAGAACAAATATTCCCTCAAGTTCTACCGACCACCGATACAACTCTACGCACACTTTACATTTGCTTTACCTAGAACAAGTATGAAACTAGAAGTACTTTGTAGGTGTGATAGGATAGATTTGAAAGATAATAAAGAACACATAAATAAAGATAGGGGCTGTTTAGATAAAGAAATAATTACATTAGTTTTAGTAGAGAGCTTTTTGTCACAAGAAAGTTATTTGTCCCTAGGCAATCGATAACTAGACCGGTAATCATTATTGCAATTTTATATGAGGGAGAGGCATAAGCTAACATACTTTCCCTACTTGGATCATATGCACTTATGATTGGAACTCTAGCAAGAATCCCTATCATATTGTTTTCAGATCTATTATTCAAAAAACCCAAAAATACCTTGCTGCACTTTTTCTTTATTTATTTTATTTTGTGTTTTTGCTAGATCTATTTATCAAATCTCATATAATTTAATCTATCTCAATACCGAGGAGGGATTGACAACCCCTCTTACGCGTTGGGTTGCAAGTATTTGTTATTTGTGTGCAGGTACTATTTACATAGTGTTGCTTGATTCTCCTACTGGATTGATAACCTTGGTTTTATAACTGAGGGAAATACTTACCATTCTTATGCTGCATCATCCTCTCCTCTTCGGGGAAATACCAACGCAGATACAAGCAATCAATATACTACAGGATTTTGTCCTTGGATACACACAAGTTTGGAGCCTCCTGTCGCTCCCTCTAATTCTAGTTCTAGTTGATCTAATTAGAGCAAGACCTAGATCCTCTAATCCTCATAATTAGAAGCCTAGTGTAGTTCTAATATCCTCCCTCTAATTCTCCGGTGACGACTAGCTCTGGATGGCAAAGCGTTGTCGGATTGTCAAAGCTGTGCGCTTGCATTCAAGTAGAGAGGTCGTGCTTTCGGTCTTCAGTTCGAGGGACTGTTCATGGGCGGTGCGTGGGATCGTCCATCGACGGTTCAAGGGACTCCAAGTACGATCTACACCGACACGTTATTCTTCCACTGCAACTCGGTGACGGTAACGATCATGATCCCAACCCGTAATGCCTCTTCATATTGATATTGGGTGTGTATAGGTGCAATTTTTTTGTTTTCTACTACGTTTCCCAAAAGTGGCATCATGAGCAGTTATATAAGTAGGTGCAGATTGCGATCTAGATCACATATGGATGTGAGGGTTTGATGTTCTTGCTGATGCTTCCCTTGAGTGTTGCTTTGGTTCAATTCATTGGTGGCATGGTGAGGCTTTGCACAAAGTTCTAACAATCGCTCGGCTCTGGCTGTCGACGATTTGCTAACAGTTCTTTGGGCCTCATCATAATAAAGAATAGTGAACTGTCGCATAGACAAGAGGGTGCTGAAGATGGACGATCTTCTAGGGGGTCATGCATATTTGATGGAGTTTAGTGTGGGGCTAGAGTTTTTTCTCTTCCCTCATACACCCCGAAACTTAATCTAGCATCAAGAATTATCGCCTATGTTGTGGACTAAGGTAGCTAGTATTATTTGTTAAAATTGGTTAACCGCGTAAATAAAATTTGCTAAAACCGATTAGAGAACATCTAAGTTGGTTTCCAGACTATGAATATGATGTGGTATAGCCTTCGTCATGATAATGAGTTTATGTATGAGATAGTTAGATGTTGTAATGTTACGTGGCCTGCGTATCACGGCACAATGGCTGGAGCCACGAGATTGCCAAGTTAATGTAAATATCATAGAGATAGCCTACATGTTACAGGTGACGACTGAGGGAGTCCTGGACTAAGGGGTCCTCGGGTGTCCGGTCTATCATCAATGGGCCGGACTGGTGGGCTATGAAGACATGAAGGCTGAAGACTGTACCCATGTCCGGATTGGACTCTCCTTGGCGTGGAAGGCAAGCTTGGCGACCAACTATGAAGATTCCTTTCTATGTAACCGACTCTATGTAACCCTAGATCCCCCCGGTGTCTATATAAACCGGAGGGTGTAGTCCGGAAAGCATATACTCATTACCATAGTCAGACAGGCTAGACTTCTAGGGTTTAGCCATTACGATCTCGTGGTAGATCAACTCTTGTAATACTCATATCCATCAAGATCAATCAAGCAGGAAGTAGGGTATTACCTCCATAGAGAGGGCCCGAACCTGGGTAAACATCGTGTCCCCTGTCCCCTGTAACCATCGATCCTAGACGCACAGTTCGGGACCCCCTACCCGAGATCCGCCGGTTTTGACACTGACATTGGTTGTTTCATTGAGAGTTCCAGTGTGTCGTCGACAAAAGGGTTCGATGGCCCCTTCGATCGTCCATAGTGACGCTGTCCAAGGAGAAACCTTCCTCCCCGGGCAGATTTTCGTATTCGGCGGCTTCGTACTGCGGGCCAACTCGCTTGGCCATCTGGAGCAGATCGATAGCTACGCCCCTAGCCACCAGGTCAGATTTGGAAGCTTGAACTAAGTTGCGAATATCTGTGGAGACTTGATCTTCAATGGATTTGAGACCACGGCGATCGCTCCCTCTCGCTCCGATGAACATGACTTAAACTGTCATGGGACTATATTCAGGAGATGATTCCTGTGACTGCTAAGGCCTTAGATCCGGAGTAGATTGCGCCATCCGAAACCGCAGAATCCGCGGCGTTCGAGCCGCACGCGGACTCAGCACCTTGCAATGTCTGCGTCAACGGAATTCCGGTCTCGTCTCCGGCTATAAGTTCCGAAACACGCACGCCTGCAGGCGCAGAGCTGGATCGGTTATCGATCTGCGAGTTCAGCGCCGCAGATATCTTCCAACACTTGCCCTTGGGCAACGTTCTAAATTCATTAAAAAACCTGTCCTTGGTGGGAGACTCACAGCCGAACTATGTCCAGTTCAAGCTAGAGGCTGATGATGGAGGATTTTGCTTCCCACCCGCCACCCACTTCAGAGCCACTGTCGAGGACTTAACCGACATGCTTGGTTATGGCTCCGAAGACATCGACGATATAAACGACGATGCCGACAAGGAGCAAGGCCAAGACCCGCCATTCACGGGACGTGGGACGGCCACCTCTTCATACGACGTGTGCATGGTTGATACACCTAAAAAAGCTAGCGATGATGACAAAGAAGATCCAGTTGAGAATAAACCTCCTGAGACACAGTCTAAGTACTGGCGCCCTAAACTCCGTTCTAAGTCACATCACAACAACACTGGCATCGGAGAAAATAGTACTCCGGACGACGCCGAAAACAATGAAGACCCTGTTGGAGCAAGATCCGAACAGGAGGAACAAGAAAACGGGCAAGCCAGCCCCGATGAAAAGGCCCTGCCCAGCAACAATTCGGAGGACGACAACTATCTTCCGCTCTCCTAAGATGAGGTAAGCCTCGGCGACGAAGACTTCATCGTACCCGAAGAGCCCCTCGAGCAGGAGTGCTTCAAGCGTAGGCTAATAGCTACTGCAAGGATCCTGAAAAAGAAGCAGCAGCAACTTCAAGCTGACCAAGACCTACTCAACGATAGATGGACCGAAGAATATGGCCTTAGTGGCCCACCCAAAAGCTACCCGAAGCATAAATTGCTACATCAGTTCGATGATGAGGCATTGGAGCCCGTACCATCATCACACAATGCGGCAAGTCATCGACAACTTTGTCCGGATAAAGAGGCAACTCAAGCCGAACACCAGACCGCCCCACCTCGCCGTAAAGGCAAGAATGACACAGCTCACGGTTGTCCAGACGACCGTCAGGGGGACTTGGACAGTAGAGCAGGACACACAAGATCGATCTACGGATCACGAGGGCATGCCTCGACACGCGACGATGGCTACCTATTCGGACGTGACAAACCTAGCCACGCCCGAGCCGAAAACCGCAAATGGACTCCTTCGGACTTACGTCGCAGTGTGGCCCAACATAGAGGCGCCGCACACCCCCTTTGCTTCACTGATGAAGTAATGGATCATGAATTGCCCGAAGGATTCAAACTCGTCAATATTGAATCATACGACGGAACAACCGATCCCGCGGTATGGATAGAAGATTTTATCCTCCACATCCATATGGCCCGTGGAGATGACCTCCACACCATTAAATATCTCCCACTAAAGCTAAAAGGGCCAGCTCGGCATTGGTTAAACAGCCTGCCTGAAAATTCCATAGGCAGCTGGGAAGACTTGCAAGAAGCCTTCCTTGACAACTTCCAAGGAACATATGTCCGGCCACCGGATGCCGATGACCTAAGTCATATTGTCCAGCAGCCCGGAGAGTCGGCCAGGAAGCTCTGGACTCTGTTCTTAGTCAAAAAGAACCAAATCGTCAACTGTCCGGACGCGGAAGCCCTTGCGGCCTTGAGACATAGTGTCCGGGACGAATGGCTTGCACGCCACCTCGGTCAAGAAGGACCTAAATCCATGACAGCTCTTACTGCTCTAATGACCCGCTTTTGCGTGGGAGAAGACAGCTGGCTCGCTCGTAGAAGCAACAGCGCCAGCGACCCGGGCACTTCCGAAATCCGAGACGGCAACGGCAAGCCACGGCGAAGCAAACACAACAGTCGCAATGATAGCGAAAGATCATGCGACACAGCGGTCAACGTCGGATTCAACAATCCCAAGCCCGGTCAATGGAAGAAGCCATTCAAGGCAAACCGAGACGAACCATCCAACCTAGACAGGATATTGGACCGACCCTGCCAGATTCACGGCCACCCCGATAAACCAGCTAATCATACAAACAGAAACTGCTGGGTCTTTAAGCAAGCCGGCTAGCTCAACGCAGAACACAAGGGGAGGAGGCCGCCAGGCGACAGGGACGACGGAGAGGTTCACCAACGAAATACCGGGGGTCAGAAGCAATTTCCACCCAAGGATCGACTACTCCAGAGCGGAAATAGTAGTCCGGCTTCCGCCGCTCACCTCATACACCTGCAAAACTTGTACCACGCATACATCACTACGCACTCAAGATACCATGGGCATTGGCGGAAGCACACTACGGACGAGCCTGCAAGCATTCCCGTAACATTTTTTATCTATTTTCTTTTTTATTTCTTCCTTCACTATCTCTTAAAAACAGGTGACGAACAGGACAAACATCTAAAACTGACTCTATCGGAGTTCGGATCCGTACACTCACCTAAGGGGCTACTTCTATCAAGGATTCCCCTCGCCGAGGATAGGCGGCGCAGACGTGAGAAAGGAGGTCCAAGATAACTTTTTGTAGACCACACTCTTTATTTCGAGCCTGTACTATGCCTCTTCCTCCGCCTTCGACCCCGATCATGTCAAATAGCCGGTGTTGTGGTCTTTATATATGTATAAAGTAATCTTTGGCATATCACTCAAGTCCAAGTAAAAAGTATTCGAATTAATCATCCATGTTGTTTCGCCAATGGATATGGCTCCCATGGTTGTTTCACAGATATACCTTGGCATAACCCGCCAGGGGCTCGGTATGGGAATAAATGAGTTGCCAACAAAAGTCCGAACAGCTCTATAGCATACTTCGACGTCGCAAGTTTGGCCTTATATGCATCAGCTCCGAATCATTGTCTTGGGTCAATAGTTGGGTTGCCCGGCTCCTGTGCTTGCTACCCTACGTTCCGCTCCATCGGCTAGGGTAGTAAAGGGAGAACTACTGCGATTGTGCTTCCGGTTCACCTGGTCAAGTACCTCAGTAGAGAAAGCCAAAAACTGACTGTCATGATGCGGCGAGAGCTGGTCAACCACTTGACGACTTATTGGAATCTTTAGCGATTCTCCGTGTCACACGAGGGATCTTTTTCAGATCAAATATGTAAGGCACCATATTATAATACGCCGCATACATACCAGGGGCTATGTCGTAGTCCCACCATTAAACTCCTATGGCTAAGTGAAAGTGTTAACGCCCTATAGTCTGATTGCCTAGTAAGCCGCATTATCACCTCCTTCATGGACCAAGACGTTGGATACAGAGTGATTAAATGCTTTTCCGAACACCCCCGTACTTCCTACGAGGGGGCTAAAGCCGACGACTGGAAAACTTTCACATTATATTAAAACGGCCGCACAGGAGGAATACAAGCTTTTGAGCAAGACATAAAAATAGATTAACTATAAAATTGTCTTTTACAATTATCATACACCTCACTAGAACATTATGTTTTTCGAGCATTTACCCTCTATTAAGCAGGCGGCCTCTAGGACGTCTTCAAAATAATGCTCCGGTTCAGGACGGTCCTTGCCCTTGGGTGGACTCTTCGCCGCGACATCGATGGCCTTCATCTTTCCCCAGAATGTCTTGACTCAGGCAAAAGCCATCCGTGCACCCTCAATGCACGCCGACCGCTTCACAGCATCGATACGCGACACCGCGTCAACAATCTTTGCACCAAACCGAAGTAGCTATCTGGAATAGGCTCAGTTGGCCACAACCGGATTATGATATTCTTCATGGCAATGCTGGATATCCTATGAAGTTCGGCCAATTGGGACATCTGTTCATTCAGCAACAGAGGGCGCTTCGATGCGCCAAACTGTGACCAGAAAAGCTTCTCCGTTGCGTACCCCTCTCGCGCTTGGCAATACTACGCCGCATCGGAAGAACTCTTCGGCAAGTCCAAAAACTCATCCGGAGAACTCCACACTCGGTCAAGCTGAGCATAGTTCGGATCCCCGAACTTAGTCTGTAGCAGAAAGGGCTTACCAGCCGCAATCTCCTTAGCTTGCCGGATCTCCTCACGGGCTGCTCTGGATTCCGATCGCGCTTCCCTCGCCTCTTGTAAGGCCTTGTCCAGTTCAGCCGTTTTGGCTTCATTCTCCTTATTTAGAAGTTCACAGCGGCTAGTAGCATTTTTCAGTTCGAGCGCCATCGTGGATATCTTCTCCTCATCTTGGCGCCGTGCAGCCTGTTCGGCTTTTAACTCAGCCGATGCCTTTTCGGCAGCCGCACTGCTACACCGGGCCTTCTCCTTGGCCCAGGCCTACTCCGCTCGAATAACTTCAACGGCGGCAGCACCATCTGTAGCCATGCATTTTCTAGCATATAAACTCTTAGCATCATGCTTATACCACAATAATGTATGGGGATTGCCCCGAATACATACCTTGCGACTCGTCAAGACGCATATTGATTAACGCAAGGTCATCCCCTGCTATATCAAGCTTCCGTTGCAGCTCGGCAATATCCATAGTCCAGGAAGTAGCCAAGGGGGAAGCAGCATGTGTTCAAGTCCATCAAGTTAGTCCTCGAATGATTCTTTTCGATCCTCCGTTCGCTTCCCAGTGGAAGCCAACCAGAGTCCCAGGGGCTACTACCTATACAGAGGTGCATCTTTGCAAATAAAACATAGCTGAAAACATTATATCACAAACCTCGAAGCCTTTTAGAAGGCTCATGAAGGCTTCATTCAACCCACTCTTCGCGGACAAAATCTTCTCAACCATTGTACCCATCAAGGTACGCTGTTCTCCCGAGACAGATGCTTTTCGCAACATGTCTCGCAATATATCCGGAGCCTCCGGGTCTCCGGAAGCCGCTCGAGGAGCACAACCATCCTTTGAAGGAATCCGTTCACCCGTCTCCAGAATCACCGTCGGCTGCAAGCCAGACAGTCCGGGGCCATTATTATCAGCCCCGGAATCCCGGACGGTCGGAGATCCAACTTCGGGTACTGCCTCTTTTATCCCCTGCATAGCTTGTTGATCAAGAAAACCCCTCCGCGATGACACTTCAGAGTCGTCCGCCTTATTGGGCGAGGAGGTTGGGGGAGGCGTCTCGCTCTTCATCATCTCTGGGAGGAGACCTCCCGAAGAAGAGGATTGCCCAGAAAAACTATGTGCCAACCTGTAAAAATGCATGGACACATTACATATATCTTCGGTAACGGCAAAGGAGCGGGGCGCTATCAAAGTACCCCGGATTCACTTACGGTTTGGTCGAGGGCTTGTCCCCATGTTGGAGCTGTTCAACGGCATCGCTTTCCAAGCCCAAGCCGCTCGACGGTGTCATCTCGCCCCTCTTGGGAGACCGCCCCTCCCAACCTTCGGAGGCGGCCCTTTTCCTCCTGCTCGGAGAAGGGATACTGGGTCCTCTTTCGCCTCTGTCTTCAGGCGAGGAAAGGTCGATTTTCCGGACTCAGTATCCGACCTACCTCCGGAACAAAGGTCATCTCGGGTCTTCTCACTCTCCTCTTTACCCTCCCTTGCCCACGCCTGGTATGGTGCCGAGGCTAGCATCCTTGTTAACACAGGATTAGCTGAGTCTTTGGGGAGGGGCGCCAGACACCTAATCCGTTCCACTTTATTTATGCAGCCCTGAAAAAGGATGATTTGGTCAGTGTCTTATCACTGGGTATCTGATTATGAGGTGTTCGGTGAACGGGTACTTACCGGGGTGTCCGGATGGTTACAGTCTAGGCCGATATCTTCGGTGGTGTCCGGCCATTGCTTTCGTTTCCCAAAAAATAATCTCCACATTCCTTCGTGCGTAGTGCCGAAGAAGTGCTGAAGAGTCAGCGGCCCTTCTGGATTGAACTCCCACATACGGAGAGGCCGTCGTTGGCACGACAGGGTCCGGCAGACTAGCATTACCTGAACAACGTTGACGATATTGATGTCCCTCTCAATGAGGCTTCGCATGCGACTTTGCAGAGTCCGCACCTCGTCCGTTGATCCCCAATCCAACCCCTTATTGATCCATGATGCAAGCTGAATTGGGGGCTTGGATCGAAATGCGGGTGTAGCTGCCTACTTGGAGCCACGGGGCTCGGTGATAAAAAACCACCCCTGCTGCCATAAGTCGGAAGATTTGGCAAAGGATCCTTTCAGCCAAACAGCGCGAGCAAGCTTGCTCACCATGGCACCACCACACTCTGCCTGCTCCCCCTCTATCACTTGCGGCTTCACATCGAAGGTCTTGAGCCATAAGCCGAAGTGCAGAGGAGTTCGGAGGAAGGCTTCGCACGTGACGATAAACGCCGAGATAAGAAGAATAGAGTCCGGGGCCAGATCGTGAAAATCTAGCCCATAATAGAACATGAGCCCTCGGACAAAGGGATTAAGTGCAAACCCTAACCCGCGGAGGAAGTGGGACACGAACACGACCCTCTCACCGGATCTGGGGGTGGGAATAACCTGTCCCTCGGCAGGAAGCCGATGAAGGATTTCTGCGGTCAGATACCTCGCCGCCCGAAGCTTTGCAATATCTCCCTCCGTGACAGAAGAAGCCACCCACCGGCCTTGACGGCTGGATCCAGACATGATTGGAGCTTGTGGCGATTGAAACCCGGGTGTTGGAACTCGGGGTAGCAAGGGTTGAGGAAGAAGCAAGCGTGAAAGAAAAAAGACGGGTCTGTACCCCTATATAAAGCCCGCGAATATCGAACGTCTCCTCCTGGGCCTCAAAACTTGCCTATTCACATGGAGTTGTACCCAAGCGACGGTTGGGTTACCCACGTCCGGGTTGATGAGAATCCCTTAAAAAAGGGGAGACATGATCTCCGCTTGGATAAGACATGCCAATAAAACCACGTCTCGAGACGTGGGACGACGGGCTAGCTAACGGCACAAAAATAATGGCCGAGCAGGCGTGATGTCATATTACCAAAAAGTTGTCAGTGGATCGGACTCATGAAATATTATATCCTCTGCAGTTGTGTGTACAAGTCCGGATACAATCTTTACATCTGAAGACTATCTTGGAGTTCGGAAAAGGGAACCCGCCTTGCAATGCCGAAGACAATCTGCGCGCCGGACTCCTCGTCATTGAAGCCAGGTTCAGGGGCTACTGAGGGAGTCCTGGACTAAGGGGTCCTCGGGCGTCCGGTCTATCATCAATGGGCCAGACTGGTGGGCTATGAAGACATGAAGGCCAAAGACTGTACCCGTGTCCGGATTGGACTCTCCTTGGCGTGGAAGGCAAGCTTGGCGACCAACTATGAAGATTCCTTTTTATGTAACCGACTCTATGTAACCCTAGATCCCCCCGGTTTCTATATAAACCGGAGGGTGTAGTCCGAAAAGCATATACTCATTACCATAGTCATACAGGCTAGACTTCTAGGGTTTAGCCATTACGATCTCGTGGTAGATCAACTCTTGTAATACTCATATCCATCAAGATCAATCAAGCAGGAAGTAGGGTATTACCTCCATAGAGAGGGCCCGAACCTGGGTAAACGTCATGTCCCCTGTGTCCTATAACCATCGATCCTAGACGCACAGTTCGGGACCCCCTACCCGAGATCCGCCGTTTTTGACACCGACAACGATGGCAAACGTACACGGAGGACCCCAACATGGAGAAGGTGTACTAGGCACGGGACGAGGAGCTATAATTTCGTGCCACGATGGAATTTCTGAATTTGGTGCCATGACAACGTTTTCTGAAATTGCCACCATGATAGCGTTTTGGAAACGGTTACTACGACAATGAAATATTCGCCATCAAGTCGCTTCAACTGAAGATTGAAGATGGTCATGAAGGATTGCCGGCGCCTAGGGCTATACCATATCATGCTTTTATGAATTACATGAGATGTTTATCCCTTTGTTGTTTTCACCCTTTGATTGCGCAGTAGTCAATTATTAGGGTGATCTCTCATAGTAAATATCAAGTTAAAATTTCCTCTTCCTAGTGTTGCAACCGTCTATAACATGTGGCCTTCTGCATGCTACCATGAGTACAAACGAGAAGCGAAGTGTAAGGAGGGTAAGGTAATACCTCACCACGGAAACACTTGGTTGTCTCGAAGTCCTGCCAGAAATGTTCTGAGTTTAGAGCGCAAAGCATCGAAACATGAACAAGAGTCATATGGTGATATGATCGGCAAAATATTGTCTGTCGGTTCAAATTCATATCATTTGAGATGCTACCATCCATGGGTGTGAATGAGACCAGGATCTTGAATCACTCACTTTCAATTATGAAAGATATTGATTTGAGTGGAAATGCACTTTATATTAAAATTTGTTTAAACACTAGTGCAACATTCATTATGAATAAATGTCTAAATGAATTTTGTGTCTATGGTTGTACATCAATGGCTCACAATATGTTCAGCTTAGCCCGTATGTTAGAGAAACAAAAGTTGGCTGCTAATGGTGGAAACTATGCGGATTGGATCCAGAACCTGAGATTTGTTCTCACGAGTGCTAAGGAGTACGTGCTGGATCAACCCCTGGGTGATGCTCCTGCAGATGATGCACCACCAGAAGAAGTTGCTGCTTATGCTGCTCGTAGTGATGACTATGATTCAGTCTAGTGCCTCATGTTAACTTGCATGGATCCTGAACTACAAAAGCATTTTGAATGATCTACTACTCAATTTATATTTGGTCACCGGAAGTTCTATACAAGAAGCAGGCAAGGACCAAACATTTTGAATTAGCCAAGGCCTTGATTAAATGCAAGATAAAAGAGGGTTCCTCAATGGGTGAGCATATAGTAAAGCTTGCTGGCTATGTTGATAGACTGGCTTCTCTGGAATTAAGAATCCGTCCAACACTATGTACATATATTGTGCTTGCTTCACTCCCCCCATCTTACGATGGATTTATCATGAATGACAACATGAATGGGATGGAGAAAATTGTAAACTAGTTGTTTGCTATGCTCAAAACTACAGAAGCTGGGATGTAGAAGAACAAAACAGTGTTTATGGTGAATAAGATCGCCAGTTTCAATAAGAAAGGCAAGTCCAAGAAGAAGAAATCTACTGAAGCCAGTAAGACCGAGTCTCGGAAGAGGAACAAGGGCAGAGCCAATAAAGAGACTGAATTTTTCTACTTCAAGCAGAAGGGACACTGGAAGCATAACTGCAAGAAGTATTTGGCAGATAAGAAGAATGGTTCTTCCGGTAAAGGTATTATTGTTATACAAAGTTGATATTATTCAACTTGTAATTTTTTTATGTCATGAGTATTTGATAATGATCGGTTGCTCTCATTTTTGCAAACCGATACATGGACTACAGAAAACTCACAAGGAGAGAATAAATGAAGTCGTGATACAAGTCGGGAATGGTGATGGGATCACAGCTCGGAGACCATCGAAGTCATTTCTTTAGTTATCTTCAAGATTTATGTTAGAACTAAAATAATAGTTATTTTGATTCGAAGTTACGTAATGCATTATCCTATGGGTTATGCGATGGATATTCTTCTAAGTTTTAAACAATAGTTGTTCAGATCATTACGAGAATATAGTTTTGATTAAACCTCTATTTTGTGATGGTTCATTCATGATGAATCTTGAAGTTTGTGATCTATAACATTAAAGTTAAACGTCTTGAGAAGACTGATAAAACTCCTTACACACTGCTTGGTTATATCAGATAATTAATCTTCATAGAGATGGAGTATATAATTCTCTTATTTGAATTGACTGAATACATTGTGATATATGAAGTCCGATGAATATAACAGGGTGCGGTGAATATTTATACTTCATCAATGTTATGAGTAAATATGATTTACTTGATAAAACATAAGGACTGAAATATTTGAAATAGTTCAAAGAAATTCAGATGAAGATATAATATCATTATGAACAAAGATAAACATGATTCTTCTTTCATGAAGAAATATATCTAAGTCATAAGTTTAGCAAGTAATTGAATAATTATAGAAGTATTATTACAATTACCGTTCTACTCTTATTAAAGTTTTTGGGGATTTATAAATGAAACGACAAAATATTCACTAAACAAATGCACCATCTAAAAGGTCTGATAAAAACTATAAAGAGTTATAGAATATTTTAGATCAATGCTTGGTCGTAGGTTTTTTATGTTCCTTCTACAAAATTCAAGGACAAAATGTTTGTCACAGGGATATTTTTCGAGAAAAGGTTTGCACATTAAAGGAGTAAGTGGGAGGATGATACAGCTTAATGAGATTATTGAATCTTTGCCTTAAGTTAAAATAATACTAAACCAGAAATGTTCTGGAGTATTTTTGTCTGTAAAACTTAGTAAAGAATCTACTACATTAGATATAGGATCTTCAATTAAGACTATAACAAAATGTTAAGGTCGGAAAAGATTATCAAATCTATTGAATACTTCATCTTAGAAGAAGATGAAACCTGCGCACTACGAGGAAGTAGTGATGGCGCCCAGCTAGAGAGGTATGGCTTAAACCATTGAAATCCAAGGTGAAGTCCATATACAAGGAACAAGTTTTGAACTTGGTGAAACCTTCAGAAGGTGTGCTAGGCACAAAATGTAAATGGATCTTCGAATATTCATGGATAGTGATCCTGAAAAAAAGTTCTACAAAAGAGTTTTGTTGGAATGCAAAGAGTTGATCTTGTCAAATCTTCTTACTAGTATCAATACTAAAAGTATAAATGGATTACAATGGTGAGTGTTGTATATTATTGATATATAACAGATGAGTAACAAAACTATTTTGAAAAAGGATTTCAAACAGGATATATATAAGATACAACCAAAAGGTTTTATTAGGAATACCAGAATGATATAAATATTTCAAGCCATGTGTATGATTTGAAATAAAATATCAAGTAGCTAGAATTTGATGAATTAATTGGAGAATTTAAACTTCACCAAGAAGCTTGTGGATGCAAGAAGTTTAGTGGGAGTTATATTGCATTTCTGATCTTACATATGTATGACATATCACCCATCGGAAATAATATAAACTATATTAGCACAAAAGATTAAAATCATGTTTCTAATAGGACTTAGAATTAGTCGATGAAAATCTATATAGATAGATTGAAACATCTGATTGTGCTAACACATGTACTGTGACAAAGTTTTAAAGAAGTTTAAATGGTGAAAATGTGTTCTCAAAATGCCACATAGCAGAACACTATGCAGAAATCAATTGATGTGCATGTGTGGATGAGTAGAATTCAATTTACTTCAGAGATTCAATTCATCATGTATGCTATCAAATGTACAAAGCCATATATTTTGTATAAACTAATTGTTGTAGTAAAGTACCATAGTGATCCTAGAGAGGTTCAATAGGGTGATTTCTTAAAGATTAAGTACCTCGGTTGGACAAAAGGTTTTGCTTCTTGTCCATGGAGGAGATGAAGAGATTGTAGTAAATATTTACACAAATTTTTTGTTGTAAAGGTTACACAAGACAACTTGACGACTGATATAAATAAACTATCGGGCTATAAATTTTTAAATAGTTTCAGAAAACAAACATAATTGTGGATGTTATAAATGATATAGATTCATGCTTGAGAAGTCTGGATCAATAAAATTTTATTGATAGACTATGGCGTTGTTCGAAATGAAAATTGACTCTATAAAGATATAGTAAATGGACTATATGGAGATATAGTGTTACTATAAAATGGAATATATAGAGATATATTGTTACCATTAATGTAACATAAAAATTATACAGAAAAACCAGATATTATCGACACAAATAACATTAGGATTTGAAGAGTACCAGACCCGGTGCCGAAGACTACCACTAGCAAAGCATGAGAAACACCAGAAAACCATGGGTGTTAGAAAAGCATGCAACAAGATTATTGACTCTAGTGAAAGTGGGAGACTGTTGGAAATATGCCCTAGAGGGAATGATATTTGTATTATTATATTTTTGTATTCATAATTAAAGATGTTTATATTATATACTATAACTGCTATGATCCTAGAATATGTGATTTAGTGGAAAACTCGTATGCACGTGTGGAATGATAAATGGTTAAATAAAAAGTTCATAGTCTTGCCTCTAGGACTAGCTCAAGTGTTGTTGGTGATCACATTTTCCGGATCTTAGTATATCGTTAAGTGTAAACGGTAGTCCTAAAATAACATTGAGATTATGACGCTGGAAGAACAATCATATTGAATCGACCCGAACTTGTTTGTTATGAATTGAGTTTATATCGACTGTAATCAATTGTAATAAGACAGAGTGTTAATGTGTGATTTTGCTCCTTAGACCATGAGAGTATCGTATTCACTTCTTACCATACCATGGACTTTGTGGTTGCTCAAACGTCACCTTTAACACGGTGCTCATGACAACAACTTACAGGATCATCGGAAAGTTTGACAAGGGACTAGAAAACTCAAGAGTGGGATTTGATCTTCCGACGATGGAGAAATATTCTTAGGTCCCTCTCAGTGTGACTGCATCCATCATCGTCTGGCCAGACACACGTGACTACTTCACGGGGATGCCGGAACACGACAACGAGAAAGAAGAACAAAACCGGTAACGAGGATAACGACATATTGAGCATGTGATGACTCAAGAGGATACCGATGCATCCCGGGTTTTGTGAAGTATCGTGAAGCAAAGGGAACATCACATGATAACCAAAGGTTTGAAGGAAATATGCCCTAGAGGCAATAATAAAGTTGTTATTTATATTTCCTTATATCATGATAAATGTTTATTATTCATGCTAGAATTGTATTAACCGAAAACTTAGTACATGTGTGAATACATAGACAAACAGAGTGTCCCTAGTGTGCCTCTACTTGACTAGCTCGTTAATTAAAGATGGTTAAGTTTCCTGACCATAGACATGGGTTGTCATTTGATCAACGGGATCACATCATTAGAGAATGATGTGATGGACAAGTCCTATCTGTTAGCTTAGCATTATGATCGTTTAGTTTTATTGCTATTGCTTTCTTCATGACTTATACATATTCCTCTGACTATGAGATTATGCAACTCCCGAATACCGGAGGAACACTTTGTGTGCTATCAAACGTCACAACGTAACTGGGTGTTTATAAAGATGCTCTACAGGTGTCTCCGAAGGTGTTTGTTGAGTTGGCATAGATCGAGATTAGGATTTGTCACTCCATGTATCGGAGAGGTATCTCTGGGCCCTCTCAGTAATGTACATCACTATAAGCCTTGCAAGCAATGTTACTAATGAGTTAGTTACGGGATGATGCATTACAGAACGAGTAAAGAGACTTGCCGGTAACGAGATTGAACTAGGTATGATGATACCGATGATCGAATCTCGGGAAAGTAACATACCGATGACAAAGGGAATAACGTATGTTGTTATGCGGTTTGACCGATAAAGATCTTCGTAGAATACGTTGGAGCTAATATGAGCATCCAGGTTCCGCTATTGGTTACTGACCGGAGATATGTCTCGGTCATGTCTACACAGTTCTTGATCCTGTAGGGTCCGCACGCTTAATGTTCAATGACGATTTGTATTATGAGTTATGTGTTTTGGTGATCGAAGTTTGTTCGGAGTCCCGGATGAGATCATGGACATGACGAGGAGTCTCGCAATGGTTGAGAGGTAAAGATCCATATATTGGAAGGTTGTATTCGGACACGGAATGGTTCTGAGTGATTCGAGTATTTTACCGGAGTACCGAGGGGTTACCGGAACCCCTCGGGGAAGTAATTGGGCCTTATTGTCCCTAGGGGAGAAGAGGAGGCAGGCCAAGGGAGGAGGCGCGTGCCCCCCATGGAGTCCGAATTGGACTAGGGGAGGGGGCGGCCCCCCCTTTGCCCTTTCCTACTCCCTCTCCCTTTCCCTCTTTCCCACTCCGGAAAGGAAAGGGGAATCCTACTAGGACTTGGGAGTCCTAGTAGGACTCCCCACACTTGGCGCGCCCCTAGGCCGGCCGCCTCCTCCCCTCCTCCTTTATATACGGGGGCGGGGGGAACCCCATAGACACAACAGTTGTTCCTTAGCTGTGTGCGGTGCCCCCTCCACAGTTTACCACCTCGGTCATATTGTCATAGTGCTTAGGCGAAGCCCTGCGCAGATCACATCGCCAACACCGTCACCATGCCGTCATGCTGACGGAACTCTCCCTCAACCCTCTACTGGATCAAGAGCTCGAGGGACGTCATCGTGTTGAAGATGTGCTGAACACGGAGGTGCCGTACGTTCGGTACTTGGATCGGTTGGACCGTGAAGATGTTTGACTACATCAACCGCGTTACATAACGCTTCTGCTTTCGGTCTACGAGGGTACGTGGACAGACTCTCCCGTCTCTATGCTATGCTTCTCCTAGATAGATCTTGCATGATCGTAGGAATTTTTTTGAATTACTATGTTCCCCAATAGTAGCATCCGAGCCAGGTCTATGCGTAGATGATATGCACGAGTAGAACACAAAGAGTTGTGGGCGATAATAGTCATACTGCTTACCACCAATGTCTTACTTTGATTCGGCGGTATTGTTGGATGAAGCGGCCCAGACCGACATTACATGACCGCGTTCATGAGACTGGTTCTACCGACGTGCTTCGCACACAGGTGGCTAGCGGGTGTCTGTTTCTCCAATTTTAGTTGAATCGAGTTTTACTACGGCCGGTCCTTGTTGAAGGTTAAAACAGCACACTTGACAAGAAATCATTGTGGTTTTGATGCGTAGGTAAGAATGGTTCTTGCTAGAAGCCCGTAGCAGCCACGTAAAACTTGCAACAACAAAGTAGAGGATGTCTAACTTGTTTTTGCAGGGCATGTTGTGATGTGATATGGTCAAGACATGATGAGATATAAATTGTTGTATGAGATGATCATGTTTTGTAAAAGTTATCGGCAATTGGCAGGAGCCTTATGGTTGTAGCTTTATTGTATGAAATGCAATCGCCATGTAATTTCTTTACTTTATCACTAAGTGGTAGCGGTAGTCGTGGAAGAAATAGTTGGCGAGACGACAACGATGCTACGATGGAGATCAAGGTGTCAAGCCGGTGATGATGGAGATCATGACGGTGCTTTGGAGATGGAGATCAAAGGCAGAAGATGATGATGGCCATATCATGTCACATATTTTGATTGCATGTGATGTTTATCTTTTATGCATCTTATTTTTCTTAGTACGGCGGTAGCATTATAAGATGATCCCTCACTAAATTTCAATGTATAAGTGTTCTCCCTGAGTATGCACCGTTGCTACAGTTCATCGTGCCGAGACACCACGTGATGATCGGGTGTGATAAGCTCTACGTTCACATACAATGGGTGCAAGCCAGTTTTGCACGTGCAGAATACTCGAGTTAAACTTGACGAGCCTAGCATATGCAGATATGACCTCGGAACACTGAGACCGAAAGGTGAAACATGAATCATATAGTAGATATGATCAACATAGAGATGTTCACCATTGAAAACTATTCCATATCACGTGATGATCGGACATGGTTTAGTTGATATGGATCACGTGATCATTTAGATGACTAGAGGGATGTCTATCTAAGTGGGAGTTCTTAAGTAATATGATTAATTGAACTTTAATTTATCATAAACTTAGTACCTGATAGTTTTTGCATGTCTATGTTGTTGTAGATCAATGGCTCGTGCTACCGTTCCCTTGAATTTTAATGCGTTCCTAGAGAAAGCTAAGTTGAAAGATCATGATAGCAACTACACGGACTTGGTCCGTAACTTGAGGATTATCCTCATTGCTGCACAACAGAATTGTGTCCTGGAAACACCGCTAGGTGCAAGACCCGCTGCAGGAGCAACTCCAGACGTTATGAACGTCTGGCAAAGCAAAGCTGATGACTACTCGATAGTTCAGTATGCCATGCTTTACGGCTTAGAATTGGAACTTCAAAGAAGTTTTGAATGTCATGGAGCATATGAGATGTTCCAGGAGTTGAAGTTAATATTTCAAGCAAATGCTTGAGAGTTGAGAGATATGAAGTCTATAACAAGTTCTATAGCTGCAAAATGGAGGAGAATAGTTCTGTCAGTGAACATATACTCAAAATGTCTAGGTATCATAACCACTTGACTCAGCTGGGAGTTAATCTTCTTGATGATAGTGTCATTGATAGAGTTCTTCAATCACTGCCACCAAGCTATAAAGGCTTCGTGATGAACTATAATATGCAAGGGATGGAAAAGACAATTCCCGAGCTCTTCGCGATGCTAAAGGCTGCGGAGGTAGAAATCAAGAAGGAGCATCAAGTGTTGATGGTTAACAAGACCACTAGTGTCAAGAAAAAGGGCAAAGGGAAGAAGGGGAACTTCAAGAAGAACAACAAGCAAGGTGCTGCTCAAGGGAAGAAGCCCAAGTCTGGACCTAAGCCTGAGACTGAGTGCTTCTACTGCAAAGGGACTGGTCACTGGAAGCGGAACTGCCCCAAGTATTTGGCGGATAAGAAGGATGGCAAAGTGAAAGGTATATTTGATATACATGTTATTGATGTGTACCTTACTAATGCTCGTAGTAGCGCCTGGGTATTTGATACTGGTTTTGTTGCTAATATTTGCAACTCGAAACAGGGGCTATGGATTAAATGAAGATTGGCCAAGGACGAGGTGACGATGCATGTCGGAAATGGTTCCAAGGTTGATATGATCGCCGTCGGCACGCTACCTCTACATCTACCGCCGGGATTAGTTTTAGACCTGAATAATTGTTATTTGGTGCCATCTTTGAGCATGAACATTATATCTGGATCTTGTTTGATGCAAGATGGTTATTCATTTAAATCAGAGAATAATGAATGTTCTATTTATATAAGTAATATCTTTTATGGTCATCCACCCTTGATGAGTGGTCTATTTTTGTTGAATCTCGATTGTAGTGATACACATATTCATAATATTGAACCCAAAAGATGCAAAGTTAATAATGATAGTGCAACTTATTTGTGGCACTGCCGTTTAGGTCATATTGGTGTAAAGCGCATGAAGAAACTCCATGCTAATGGGCTTTTGGAATCACTTGATGCTTGCGAACCATGCCTCATGGGCAAGATGACTAAGACTCCGTTCTCCGGAACAATGGAGCGAGCAACTGACTTATTGGAAATAATACATACTGATGTATGCGGTCCGATGAGTGTTGAGGCTCACGGCGGGTATCGTTATTTTCTGACCTTCACAGATGATTTGAGCAGATATGGGTATATCTACTTAATGAAACATAAGTCTGAAACATTTGAAAAGTTCAAAGAATTTCAGAGTGAAGTGGAAAATCATTGTAACAAGAAAATAAAATTTCTACGATCTGATCATGGAGGTGAATATTTGAGTTATGATTTTCGTCTTCATTTGAAACAATGTGGAATAGTTTCACAAATCACGCCACCTGGAACACCACAGTGTAATGGTGTGTCCGAACGTCGTAACCATACTTTATTAGATACTAGGACAATGCCCGTGCGTTGCAATGGGACATACATGTGTTCCTTGTTCAACATCAATCGTATTTAACATGTGCCTTTAAGATCCTCATGCACGATAAAAACACTTCTATTCTTCTTTATCTTCTATTTTCAACCACCCCTCTCCTCTCCCCTTCCCCTCTCTTCTCTAGTAATTGTGCACAAACAATCCAGATGAGTTAAGTACATGATTTTTTTTGCATCCATCCAACCAAAAAATTAATTACATGTAATACCTTACATAAAAACTTCATGATCCACTGAACCATCTACATGATGGAAAAAGCGCGATCGAGAAACTCCTCGAGGCACCATTCATTCAGCCCCGGTCGCCTACTCCCCCTCTACCCAATGATTCGGCCAAGGGGGACACGCGAGCCAACAGCCATACCGAGGCACCCCTAAAGTATGTGCATTTCCACCACCGCTGAATGCATCGCCGGCCCCGTAACCGTTGCATGATGATGTAACATTTTTTAATAAAATTTTAGCCATATATATTCACCACAAAATTTGTGTGGCTATCTTGTGAACTGCCTATACATAGGAAAAACTACTTCAGATTTGAGTGTCTGTACATACATGGAGAAAGGTTTAAGAGTTCAATGTCAATAATTTGATTTTTTTTACTTGACATTCTCAGTAACAAATAAAATCACAATGAGGTACTTCTTATTCATGATGATCAATTGTATTTTACATACGAAAGGAAATTTATTCAGCCAAGAAATAAATAACTAAAAACTTCAGTAAAGCGAAGGATAGGTTATCATGCATGGTACTGATTTGACCACATATATCAATGTACATAATTTTTTGTAGGCGCAAAAAGTAGGAGGTAATAAGCTGCGTACCAGGTTGAAGCTCCCTACACATCCAAGGAATAAGGCCATCACAATCATCTATATTCAGCAAGTGCACACAGGCATCAGAGTTCTTGCCTGATCTTGACATGCTGCCATTCTCCGGTTACATATGATGTAATATGTACTCTGTCCCAAAATAAGTGGGACGGAGGGAGTACTTGTTTACGAAGAACAATTTTCTTCTGTAATTACAATGCACGCACATCTTAGATCAGGTTCAACTGAATCTCAGTTCTATAAATTATTTAGAATTGTGAATTGGTGGCACCTTATTCTTCTTTTTCTTTTCTCTGGATGGGTTCCATCTATTCATTTGGACCATGCACTATCTCCCATAATTATGCCTTCAATCAATAAGCATGTGCATGCACAACCCTTTTGTCCCACTAATAGTTGCAGTAGCCCATGAGCCGTACCTGATCACCTTGAACCTAGTATGAAAAAGGAAAACATGTGAAGAATTTTTTCCTAATATACATGAGAAGATATATACTTCTTGCTATTGCTTGACTGTATATTTAGCACTGTATTTTTTGTTTGACATTCAGACATTCACTTCTCATTCATTATAATCTGAATGATGCTCATAGCCTATTATGCTCATATGATAGTCCGCTTGAATTCCACCATTCCAATTAGTCTCCAGAAGCATCTTAAGCCACAACTACTTATTAGTCAGGCCTTCCAAGATATTATGTACTATATTTGTAAACTAATATAAGATCTTTTAGATCACAATTAGTTTATAGAGGGAGTATAACTCTAGCATATTTGCACATGATGATCTCATAAGAGGAGGAAGAACACATGCCTGCAAGGACAGATGAGACGCCCAGGGGATCTCGTGCTTGAGAGCTCCTAGTCAAATCTATGATGTTCCCCTGAGGGAGAGAGCCGCGGATGGTGGACTCCTCTTCCCCATGAACCCCACCATCATCCTTCCTCCTCCCTCTTCCAGGAAGTTGCTACCTCTTGAGCACTGCGTTGGTTTTCCCTTGAAGAGGAAAGGGTGATGCAGTAAAGTAGCGTAAGTATTCTTGATAGCCAAGGTATCAATCCAGTAGGAGACCACGCTTGAGTCCCACGCACCTACACAAACAAATAAGAACCTTGCAACCAACGCAATAAAGGGGTTGTCAATCCCTTCACGGCCACTTGCAAAAGTGAGATCTGATGGAGATGATAAGATAATATTTTTTGGTATTTTTATGATAAAGACTAAAAGTAAAGAAAGCAAAATAAACGGCGCCAGAAATAACTTGTTGACAGGAGATTAATATGATGGAAAATAGACCCGGGGGCCATAGGTTTCACTAGTGGCTTCACTCAAGATAGCGTAATTATTACAGTGGGTGAACAAATTACTGTCGAGCAATTGATAGAATTGAGCATAGTTATGAGAATATCTAGGTATGATCATGTATATAGGCATCACGTCCGTGACAAGTAGACCAACTCCTGCCTGCATCTACTACTATTACTCCACACATCGACCGCTATCCAGCATGCATCTAGAGTATTAAGTTCATAAGAACAGAGTAACGCTTTAAGCAAGATGACATGATGTAGAGGGATAAACTCATGCAATATGATATAAACCCCATCATTTTATCCTCGATGGCAACAATACCATACATCTCGTTTCCCCTGCTGTCACTGGGATCGAGCACCGCAAGATTGAACCCAAAGCTAAGCACTTCTCCCATTGCAAGAAAGATCAATCTAGTAGGCCAAACCAAACTGATAATTCGAAGAGACTTGCAAAGATAACCAATCATACATAAAAGAATTCAGAGGAGATTCAAATATTGTTCATAGATAATCTTGATCATAAACCCACAATTCATCGGATCTCGACAAACACACCGCAAAAGAAGAGTTACATCAAATAGATCTCCAAGAGAATCGAGGAGAACTTTGTATTGAGATCCAAAGAGAGAGAAGAAGCCATCTAGTTAATAATTATGGACCCGAAGGTCTGAGGTAAACTACTCACACATCATCGGAGAGGCTATGGTGTTGATGTAGAAGCCCTCTGTGATCAATGCCCCCTCCGGCGGAGCGCCGAAAAAGGCCCCAAGATGGGATCTCACGGGTACAGAAGGTTGTGGCGGTGGAAATAGGGTTTTGGCTCCGTGTATGATGTTTCCAGGGTATATGAGTATATATAGGCGAAGGAGGTCGGTTAGGAGAGCTACGAGGGGCCCATGAGGGTGGATGGCGCACCCAGGGGGGTAGGCGCGCCCCCTGCCTCGTGGCCTCCTCGTTGATTGCTTGACGTCCACTCCAAGTCCTCTGGATCACGTTTGTTCCGAAAATCACGTTCCCAAAGGTTTCATTCCGTTTGGACTCCGTTTGATATCCTTTTCCTTCGAAACACTGAAATAGGCAAAAAAACAGCAATTTGGGCTGGGCCTCCGGTTAATAGGTTAGTCCCAAAAATAATATTAAAGTGTATAATAAAGCCCATTAAACATCCAAAACAGAATATATAATAGCATGGAACAATAAAAAATTATAGATACGTTGGAGACGTATCAGAAATCCACCTCAAATTCCATGGATTCCTAATGGGGGTCGCTCAAATCGATGGCTGGTTGCTCGGATTGGGTGCCGCGGGCTTGAAGATTGTAGGAGGTTGAAGACCGAAGAGGCTCAGAGTGGTGCCAAAGAAGATTGGGGCAGGTGCAGGGGGAAGGAGATAGGGCGGTAGACGAGCGCGAAAGAAGACCGGCCACACGTGCGGTGGCGACGGCGGCAGCGGTGTCGTACGTGTGTAGGTATCGAGGAGGAGAGGCTGTGGTAGTGTGTTTCTTTTTACACAAAGATCTGCTCCCCAGTGCGTCGGCCCAGCCCACGATCGAAACGTTTTTTCAGCGTTGACCACTTAAATTAGTATCGCGAGTTAATTACCTAAAACAACAGGGACTGTTTTGCAAAAATGATGTGACGGTGAACCCGACAAAGTCAATCCGTGCTTTATTATTAGGGAATGATTAATTACCTAAAACAACAGGAACTGTTTTGCAAAAACAATCTGACGGTGGACCCAACAAAGTTAATCCGTGCTTTATTATTAGGGAAAGATGGTGCCATATATGATCTCTTACCGATTTACCACTATCGTTTTGGGGTTATGCTTTAGAGACGGCTGCATTCACATTAAATAGGGCACCATCTAAATCCGTTGAGATGACACCATATGAAGTATGGTTTAGCAAGAAACCTAAGCTGTCGTTTCTTAAAGTTTGGGGCTGTGATGCTTATGTGAAAAAGCTTCAACCTGATAAGCTCAAATCCAAATCGGAGAAATGTGTCTTCATAGGATACCCAAAGGAGACTGTTGGGTACACCTTCTATCACAGATCCGAAGGCAAGATATTCGTTGCTAAGAATGGAACCTTTCTAGAGAAGGAGTTTCTCTCTAAAGAAGTGAGTGGGAGGAAAGTAGACCTTGATGAGGTAATTGTACCTTCTCCCGAATTGGAGAGTAGTACATCACAAAAATCAGTTCCAGTGATTCCTACACCAATGAGTGAGGAAGTTAATGATGATGATCATGAAACTTCAGATCAAGTTGCTACTGAACCTCGTAGGTCAACCAGAGTATGGTCCGCACCAGAGTGGTACGGTAACCCTGTTCTGGAGGTCATGTTACTTGACCATGACGAACCTACAAACTATGAGGAAGCGATGATGAGCCCAAATTCTGCGAAATGGCTTGAGGCCATGAAATCTAAGATGGGATCCATGTATGAGAACAAAGTATGGACTTTGGTTTTCTTGCCTGATGATCGGCAAGCCATAGAGAACAAATGGATCTTCAAGAAGAAGACTGACGCTAACGGTAATGTTACTATCTACAAATCTCGACTTGTTGTGAAAGGTTTTCGACAAGTTCAAGGGGTTGACTACGATGAGACCTTCTCACCCGTAGCGATGCTTAAGTCTGTCAGAATCATGTTAGCGATTGCCATTTTATGATTATGAAAAATGGCAAATGGGTGTCAAAACTGCATTCCTTAATGGATATCTTAAAGAAGAGTTGTATTATGATGCAACCAGAAGGTTTTGTCGATCCTAATGGTGCTAACAAAGTGTGCAAGCTCCAGCGATCCATTTATGGACTGGTGCAAGCATCTCGGAGTTGGAATATACGCTTTGATAGTGTGATCAAAGCATATGGTTTTATACAGACTTTTGGAGAAGCCTGTATTTACAAGAAAGTGAGTGGGAGCTATGTAGCATTTCTAATATTATATGTGGATGACATATTATTGATTGGAAATAATACAGAATTTCTTGATAGCATAAAAGGATACTTGAATAAGAATTTTTCAATGAAAGACCTCGGTGAAGCTGCTTATATATTGGGCATCAAGATCTATAGAGATAGATCAAGACGCTTAATTGGACTTTCACAAAGCACATACCTTGATAAAGTTTTGAAGAAGTTTAAAATGGATTAGTCAAAGAAAGGGTTCTTGCCTATATTACAAGGTGTGAAGTTGAGTCGGACTCAATGCCCGACCACTTTAGAAGATAGAGAGAAAATGAAGGTCAAGACCTGATGTGATGCAATGCTGTGTACTAGACCTGATGTGTATGCAATGTTGTGCTGTGTACCAGACCTGATGTGCTTGTGCCTCAGCCATAGGTTCTATCATGTATGCAATGTTGTGTACCAGACCTGATGTGTGCCTTGCTATAAGTTTAGCAGGGAGGTACCAAAGTAATCCAAGAGTGGATCACTGGACTGCGGTCAAGAACATCCTGAAATACCTGAAAAGGACTGAGGATATGTTTCTCGTTTATGGAGGTGACAAAGAGCTTGTCGTAAATGGTTACGTCGATGCAAGCTTTGATACTGATCGGGATGACTCAAAGTCACAAATAGGATACGTATTTATATTGAATGGTGGAGTTGTAAGTTGATGCAGTTCCAAGCAGAGCGTCATGGTGGGATCTATGTGTGAAGCGGAGTACATAGCTGCTTCAGAAGCAGCAAATGAAGGAGTCTGGATGAAGGAGTTCATATCCGACCTAGGTGTAATACCTAGTGCATCGGGTCCAATGAAAATCTTTTGTGACAATACTGGAGCAACAGCCTTGGCGAAGGAATCCATATTTCACAAGAGAACCAAACACATCAAGAGACGCTTCAATTCCATCCGCGATCAAGTCAAGGAGGGAGACATAGAGATTTGCAAAATACATACGGATCTGAATGTTGCAGACCCGTTGACTAAGCCTCTTCCATGAGCAAAACATGATCAACACCAAGACTCCATGGGTGTTAGAATCATTACTATGTAATCTAGATAATTGACTCTAGTGCAAGTGGGACACTGAAGTAAATATGCCTTAGAGGCAATAATAAAGTTGTCATTTATATTTCCTTATATCATGATAAATGTTTATTATTCGTGCTAGAATTGTATTAACCGGAAACTTAGTACATGTCTGAATACATAGACAAACAGAGTGTCCCTAGTGTGCCTCTACTTGGCTAGCTCGTTAATCAAAGATGGTTAAGTTTCCTGACCATAGGCATGTGTTGTCATTTGATCAATAGGATCACATCATTAGATAATGATGTGATGGACAAGACCCATCCGTTAGCTTAGCATTATGATCGTTTAGTTTTATTGCTATTGCTTTCTTCATGACTTATACATATTCCTCTGACTATGAGATTATGCAACTCCCGAATACCGGAGGAACACTTTGTGTGCTATCAAACGTCACAACGTAACTAGGTGTTTATAAAGATGCTCTATAGGTGTCTCCGAAGGTGTTTGTTGAGTTGGCATAGATCGAGATTAGGATTTGTCACTCCGTGTATCGGAGAGGTATCTTTGGGCCCTCTCGGTAATGCACATCACTATAAGCCTTGCAAGCAATGTTACTAATGAGTTAGTTACGGGATGATGCATTACGGAACGAGTAAAGAGACTTGCCGGTAATGAGATTGAACTAGGTATGATGATACCGACGATCGAATCTCGGGCAAGTAACATACCGATGACAAAGGGAATAACGTATGTTGTTATGCGGTTTGACCGATAAAGATCTTCGTAGAATATGTAGGAGCCAATATGAGCATCCAGGTTCCGCTATTGGTTACTGACCGGAGATATGTCTCCGTCATGTCTACATAGTTCTCGAACCCGTAGGGTCCGCACGCTTAACGTTTGATGAGGATTTGTATTATGAGTTATGTGTTTTGGTGACCGAAGTTTTTTCGGAGTCCCGGATGAGATCACGGACATGACGAGGAGTCTCGAAATGGTCGAGAGGTAAAGATTCATATATTGGAAGGTTGTATTCGGACATCGGAATGGTTCCAAGTGATTCGAGTATTTTACCGGAGTACCGAGGGGTTACCGGAACCCCCCGGGGAAGTAATTGGGCCTTATTGGGCCATAGGGGAGAAGAGGAGGCAGGCCAAGGGAGGAGGCGCCCCCCATGGAGTACGAATTGGAATAGGGGAGGGGGCGTTGCCCCCCTTGCCCTTTCGTACTCCCTCTCCCTTTCCCTCTTTCCCACTCCGGAAAGGAAAGGGGAATCCTACTAGGACTTGGGAGTCCTAGTAGGACTCCCCACACTTGGCGCACCCCTAGGCCGGCCGCCTCCTCCCCTCCTCCTTTATATATGGGGGCGGGAGGCACCCCATAGACACAACAGTTGTTCCTTAGCCATGTGTTGTGCCCCCCTCCACAGTTTACCTCCTCGGTCATATTGTCGTAGTGCTTAGGCGAAGCCCTGCACGGATCACATCACGAACACCGTCGCCATGCCGTCGTGCTGACGGAACTCTCCCTCGACCCTCTACTGGATCAAGAGCTCAAGGGACATCATCATGATAAACATGTGCTGAACACGGAGGTGCCGTACATTCAGTACTTGGATCGGTTGGATCGTGAAGACATTCGACTACATCAACCGCATTACATAACGATTCCGCTTTCGGTCTGCGAGGGTACATGGACACACTCTCCCGTCTAGTTGTTATGCTTCTCCTAGATAGATCTTGCGTGATCGTAGGAATTTTTTTGAATTATTACATTCCCCAACAAGGTTCACTGAATATCATTCCTGTGCTCATAGGGATCGATGTGGATCTCATGGTTCCGCTATCGGTCATTGAACGAAGGGGCTTCGTTCATGTCTATGAATTACCAAACCTACAGGGTCATAAGCTTAAGGCAATCATGATATGTTGAGTGTTAGTAGGATGGGAGTGATGAGAATATATTTGTGTAATTGTTTCATTAATATTCGAAGTAGTTCCGAGACGAACCGAAAGCGTTTCGGGGTCACTGGATGGGTTTCGGAGTTTATCGGGCGATACTGGGTATTACCGATAATTAATATATATGTGGAAAATGTTTCTGAAGGAATTAAATTATATATAATATGCTCTAGTAATTGTTAGAGGGATTTTATATTTAATTTAATTTCAACGGGCCTTGAAAGGCTAAGTGGTGGAAGGTATATTGGGCCACTGTGGCCCAAAAGGAAGTGGCGCCCTCCTTTCCTAAATGGGAGGCCGAATTGGTGTGGGGGAGGAGTCCAACTCCTCCTCACCTGGATGGCTCCCCAAGGAGGGATGCCCTCCTTGGTGGCAGCCCCTCCCTGTTGGGGAACGTAGCATGAAATTTCAAAAAAATTCCTACGATCACGCAAGATCTGTCTAGGACATGCATAGCAACGAGACAAGGAGAGTGTGTCCACGTACCCTCGTAGACCAAAAGTGGAAGCATTAGGTTAACGCTGTTGATGTAGTCGAACGTATTCACGATCCAACCGGTCTAGTACCGAATGTACAACACCTCCGAGTTCAGCACACGTTCATCTCGATGACGTCCCTCGAACTCTTGATCCAGCAGAGGGTCGAGGGAGAGTTCCGTCAGGACGACAGCGTGGTGACGGTGATGGTGATGTGATCCGTGCAGGGCTTTGCCTAAGCACTATGACGCTATGACCGGAGGAGTAAACTGTGGATGGGTGCACCGCACACGGCTAAGAGAACAATTGATGTGTCTCCAAGGGGTGCCCTGCCCACGTATATAAAGGAGGGAGAGGGAGGATGTGCACCCCGGCTCAGAGCAACCGGTTTACCTTGCATTGCCAGCCCAGAGATCAAGTCTTCTGGCAACACACGACAACATGGTACAGAAACAACCGTTTATTGATGCTAGCGGATTACACGGGTCAGATATTACATCGAGATAAGAGGCCAAGCGGCACACATGGCGCGGCTGAACAGTATGTACATTATTTAATGAACATAAAGGGGCCTTGATTACACGAACTATGTGGCAGCGGAAGAACGACGAAGTGGAACTCCATAGCACAGGGACACCGACATGGACACGGCCTAGACGTGGGAAGCTCTCCGATGCGAAACGACTTGCCTGAAAACTGGCATGACACGCCAGGTCAGTACATTGAGTGTACTTGCAAGCTCACAACAAACATAAGCATAATGACAAACAATATCATGACAATTAATTAGGTTAATGCAATGCAAGTAATGCTACTAATGCGGTGGAACCAACATGTGCACCAAGTCCCACAGACTCGCTTACCAGACGGGTTACCTCGTAACCAAACGGTGATCATACCCGGATCAGAACTGAAACCAATCACTCATGATCAACTCATGACCTCCAGAATCATCAGTGCCATCAACAGTTATTTAGTGTGCAAGATTAATTATAAAAGTTGATCCATGGTGTGACTTACTCCCGAGTTGTGCTCATAAACGAGGACGCGGCTATCGATAGATTTAATACACTCTGCAGAGGTAGCGCACTTTACCCACACCACGGAATCCACGGCCTCGCCCTCCCATTCAGGTGGACCAACGGCATTCCGACGAAACCCTCCCCTTGTCATGACACTCTCCCAGCCACTCCGACAAACTCCCTCTCAGGGCTATGTCCTGGGTGGCCCCGTGTCTATCAAAGACACCAACGGCCACCGTCGTGGCAAAACGGTCCCAAACGGGGACAAGGTACCATAAAAACAAACAGGCACACAAGGTTATGTCTGCTTACCGGGCCAGGGTATGCACGCCCATAACCTTCCCTCGTTAGAGGCACCGGCGAGAGGCACAACAAAGGACCGAATCAAGACCTCCCACAAGGTAAATGTGGTCGCACTGAGAAAAACCCGATTCAGTGGCACCATGACTTGATCAACGTTATATTCAAGTGGACTTATTAACAGGTTTAACTTGAATAAAAATTTAAACTACCAAGTCATACGATGCCATGATCATGCAACTAATCAACATGCAAAGCATACAACTCCCATGTACGGATCAAACTTATCAACATAACTTGCTTGCACTACCCATGATTAAACTTCACTGGTTCTCCCTCAACTTTTATTATCATGCAATATTTTTATTGACTCATAATTTATATGAAGATATCACTTAACAAAAGAACTATCATTATTTATCATAGCAATATAACTAAGGCAAAATTTTATTCTACTAGACCAAACTAGTCCATGCATTCAACCAGTAACTTAACCAAGCATTTCAAGCATGACAAATTAACTAGCAAGCAACCATATACATTTAACAAATTTTTTAATGCATATAAGAACTCATATTTAAGTAGAAACAATCATAGATATTGAAATGACACCATCCAAATGCTGGTGTGGCTTGCCTTAGTGCAGAGGAGGGTCACACTCCTCCTAGTTATCTTCAAGGCAAGTTCCTTCTTCTGAAAATATTTAAAAACCACAAAACAAAATATCAAAAACCATTCTGAAAATCACCAGAAATTCTAGACATCAAGGAAAATTCCACATTTTGGTGTGCTGCTAGAGCTTTCTGAAACAAACACGATGCAAAAAGAATCAACTCATTTGGACTTATGGGCTAGGAGTTATCACTGGTCAAAGTTGTGGTCAAATATTTGAATTATTTTGAATAAATCAGAAAACCTGGGGGGGGGGGGTGACGTCGATGGTGTAAAGCCAGGATACGCCTCCACTCGTACCGCATCAGGTGCGAGTGGTGAGGCTGACACCGGGCCCCACCGGTCAGGAGAGAAAGGGGGAGAGAGGAAACAGAGCGCGGCGTCGCTCCGCCGGAACTTACACCGGCTACGAGTGGGTTTTGGGCAAAAACCAGAGGGATAGACGTGGAGAGGGGGTCGTGGCGCACCTGCCCATACCCGTGGCTTGCCGGGGGATGGCCGGAGTTGCTCGCAATCAAGCTCATAAGCAGCGATGGCGGACGGGGCTTGCCGGAGAGGAAGAAGGCGACGGCGAGGGGCGACTCTAGGGGCTCAGCTGCGTCTAGGCGACACCAGAGGATCCCCAACGACGCGCCTAAGAGGTTGATAGAGCTAGAGGGGCTCCAGAGTGGGGTGGTTGGGCTGCGGGGATCGCCGGTGATCTTTGGTCGAGGTTGATGGCCAGAGGCCTGCCCGACCGGGCTACGGCTCCTCTACGCGGTCGTGGTGGTTGTGTGGTGCGGTGTGAGGCTTCGAAGCGGAGGGAATGGCTCTATATGTAGCCGGAGCGAGGGGGGTACGTGGCACCGCCGGAGTTCTCTGGAGACCGGCGAACGGCGACGAAAGGCACCAGAGGGAGGGGGCAAGGGCTCAGTGTGTAGGCGGGAGCTGTCCACGCTCGCGGACGAGCACAGGAGGCAGGGGAGAAGAAGACAAGGGCACGAGCGCACTGTGGCTTTTGGCCGCGACGTGCCCGTGCTCACTGCGGCGTCTCCGGCATCGGCGAGCGCCAGGGAGGGGTCAAAGGTGATGAGTCGAGGCTGGTGGCGCGGCGCGGCAGTCGTCGGCGAGCTCTGGCTCGAGCACGCTCTGAACAGAGGCGTTGATGCTACTCAGAGCGCATCGAGCACATGCCAGACCCCGTGTCCACACGCAGTCACCACCCTGGCATGGTCAAAACGACGCACACGATCGGCCAAACCTTGTCTGGGCTAAAGTCCATGCAGTGATAGGTCTAGGGAAGCTGAGGACTCAATGCCAGGCCGACCAGATGTGACTCAACCATCTTGGCAAGTTTCTGGACAGAAACTTGGCTGCTACATTTGGATAGCTTCTAGATGGCTATTAGGGCTGATCTCCTGGGGTTAAGGGTTACTTAGGAGGGTGAAGAGGCTCAAGAAAAATCAGGGCCAAATGATCAAGGAAAAATGCACTTGATGTTCAAAGTGAAACTTTGGGCTAGAAGAGAAATTATTTTCTGTAGCAAAAATACTACAAAAAGTCATGCAATATTTTTGCTTGGCAAGGTGGGCCATGGTTCAAAGAATATTCAGGAATTATTTCAGATTGTTAGGAGCAATAAAAATGGGGGTTGCTTTTGAGCACTAGTTTCTAAAATGAGTTTTCAGAGGAGAAAATGAATATTTTCCTTTTATGAAAAATATTCATTTGATTATTTTGAGGATTTTTCAGAGAACTAAGGTTGAAGGAGAAGTAGATAGGTCACTTGGGTGAAAGTCAAGGGCATGCCCAAGTGACAAGTCCATTTGAATTGATTCCAAAAACTCAAATCCAAGGCAAAGGCAAAACCATGTCCGGAAAAAGAGAGAAGGCAAAATCCAGGCTATCACAAACCTCCCCCACTTAGGATGAATCTCGTCCTCGAGATTCGGTTGCTTGGGAAAACCATCCTGGGTAGGCAGTCCTTAAAAATTCCTCTCTTTCCCAGGTTGCCTCTTCCTCGGTGTGTTGTTCCCATTGAACCTTGTAACACCTTAGCACTTTGCTGCGAGTGACTCTTTCTGTCTCATCCAATATTCTGATTGGCTTTTCCTCATACGTCAAATCCTTAGCCAGTTCTATCTCTGCCATATCAGTCCTTTTCTCCGGTGGCGAGATACATCTCCTTAGCTGTGAGATGAAACACATTGTGTACCTCTGACAGTTCGGGTGGCAATTCCAATTGATATGCAACTGTTCTGACTCTAGCCATGACTGGAAACAGACTGATAAATCTAGGTGCCAATTTTCCATGGGTCTGAAACCTCTTAACTCCTTTCATAGGGGTAACTCGGAGATAGACGTGTTCTCCGGGTTCGAAGCTGATCTGACGGTGTTTGGCGTCATAGTAACTCTTCTGTCGAGTTTTGTCCAACTGCAGTCTGTCTCGGATTTCCTTGACTTGCTTCTCAGCTTCGATCATCAAATCAGTGTTGAAACTATGGCTGTCCCCGGTTTGAGACCAATTTAGCGGAGTGCGGCACTTACCGCCATACAGAGCTTCAAAGGGTGACATCTTTAAGCTGGTCTGGAAACTGTTGTTGTAGGAAAACTCGGCGTATGGTAGACAGTCTTCCCACTTGGACCCTTGGGCCAATGCACATGGCCGGAGCATATCTTCGAGTATTTGGTTTACTCGCTCAGTTTTCCCATCTATCTGGGGATGATAAGCCATGCTGTATTTCAGAGCAGTTCCCAAGGCTTGATGTAGTCGGGACCAAAATGCTGAAGTGAAGAGAGATCCTCTATCCAAAGTGATAGTCTTTGGTACTCCATGGAGACTGACGATTCGGGACACATACAATTGTGCAAGTTGATCGGCATGGTAGGTGGTCCGGATGGGAAGAAAATGTGCCACCTTCGTTAAGGTGTCCACTATGACCCATATTGCGTCATTTCCTCGGTGACTCCTTGGTAAACCGGTGATGAAATCCATGCAGGCATCGTCCCATTTCCATTGGGATACAGGTAACAGTTGAAGGAGTCTGGCGGGTTTTTGGTGTTCTTCCTTTACCTTGTTGCATATATCACAACAAGCCACAAAGTAAGCGATGTTGTTCTTCATTCCATTCCACCAGAATACCTGACGAAGGTCTTCATACATTTTTGTGCCACCTTTGTGAATTGAGTACGGCGATTCATGTGCTTCCATCAATATTTTCTTCCTCATACCTTCTTGGTTGGGTACGCAAATCCTTCCTCGGAATCTTAGCGTACCTTGATGATCTCTAGAGAAATCATGTGTCTGTCCTTCTTGCATACCCTTGGCATATAATTGCAATGATTTGTCATTTGCTTAAGCGCTGTGAATTTCTTCTTCGAGAGTAGGAGCAACTTCCAATATACTAGCAAGACTGGCATCCATGATTACCAACTTAAGCCGGGCAATTTCTCCATAAAGCTCAGGAGGCCAAGATTCCATTACAACATTTAGGTTGGCCGGTTTGTGGCTGAGAGCGTCAGCAACCACATTAGCTTTGCCCGAGTGATAATTTATACCGAGGTCGTAATCCTTAACCAACTCAAGCCATCTTCGCCGACGAAGGTTCAAATTGGGCAGAGTGAATATATACTTGAGACTCTTGTGGTCGGTAAATATCTGGCACCTCTTTCCAATAAGATAATGTCTCCAAATCTTCAAAGCGTGCACCACCGCAGTCAATTCCAAATCATGAGTGGGATAATTTCCCTCGTGTGGCCGTAGTTGTCGGGATGCATAAGCCACAACCTTGCCATCTTGCATCAGTACGCATCCAAGGCCTTTTCTGGAGGCGTCATAGTAGACATCAAAACTGTGGTAGATGTCGAGAAGAGTCAATACTGGTGCTGACGTCAATCTGGTTTTTAGCTCCTTGAAACTCCGTTCGCAGTCCTTAGTCCATTCAAACTTCTTATCCTTCTTTAGGAGCTCTGTCATGGGTTTGGCAATCTTGGAGAATCCTTCAATAAAACGGCGATAATATCCGGCTAGTCCAAGGAAACTTCGGATTTCTGAGACTGTCGTGGGTGCGGACCAATCAAGCACATCTTTTACCTTGCTTGGATCCACAACTATTCCTTTTGCCGAGAGAACATGCCTTAAAAATCCAAATTGCTTGAGCCAAAACTCACATTTGCTGAACTTGGCGTAAAGCCGATGATCGCGGAGCCTCTGCAAAACTGCTCGGAGGTGGTCCTTGTGTTCGTCTTCGCTTTTTGAGTAAATGAGGATGTCATCGATGAACACCACCACAAATTTGTCTAAGAAGTCCATAGACACCTTATTCATCATATGCATGAAGAAGTCTGGGGTGTTGGTGAGGCCGAATGACATAACGGTATACTCATAGAGACCATACTGAGTGGTGAACGCGGTCTTGGGAATATCTTCCTTCTTGATTTTGAGTTGATGATATCCGGTCCTCAAATCAATTTTGGAGAATACTTTGGCCCCACTGAGTTGATCAAACAAATCATCAATCCTTGGTAGTGGATACTTATTTTTGATGGTGACGTCATTCAGCTGTCGGTAGTCTACGCACATCCGAAGACTGCCATCCTTTTTATCCACGAATATCGCGGGTGATCCCCATGGTGAAGAGCTTGGGCGGATGTATCCTTTCTGCAGCATCTCATCCAGTTGTTTCTTTAATTCTACCAATTCTGATGAAGGCATCCGATAATATTTCTTGTGTATCGGTGTGGTTCCAGGCACCAAGTCAATTGCAAACTCCAGTTCTCTGTCTGGGGCATTCCTGGTTATTCCTCAGGAAATACATCGAGATACTCATTGACCACGGGAATCAATTCCACCTCTTCAGCCACGGCGGTGAAAACCATATCCTTCTTGGTTATGCTTTTGCGGGCATAAAAACTTGCGGTGCGACCCTCCTGATTTGCCATGGTAACTTCTCTGGTCGCACAGTTGATGCATACTTAGTATTGGGTCAACCAATTCATTCCCAGAATAATATCCAATTTGTCAGAATCGATGATTATTAGAGACGTTGGAAACTTGACCCCCTTGATATCAATTTCTAGATTACGGCAGACCAGATTGCTTCTGAGCAAGGATCCCGGGGATTGTACCAGCATATGTTTTCCCAAAATCGAGCAAGGAAATTTGTTTTGGGCAGCGAAACTCCGCGAAATAAAAGAGTGGGAAGCCCCAGAGTCAAATAAAATTATGGCAGGTATGTTATTAATAGGGAACATACCAATGACGACTTCTGGGTCTTCTTGGGCTTCATCGGCGGAGATATGATGGATTTGCCCTTGGATGGCACTCGGGCCAGGATATGGCTCCAGATAGTTGACTTGCGGACGGAATGGAGTTGTTGGCTTGCCGTTCTTGGGGCACTGTCTGGCGTAATGTCCGGTTTACCCAAAACTGAAATAGGAATTCTTGCATTGACAATCTTCACGTACCGGGCTGGTCACGATATTCTTGACTTGAGTGGTGGTCTTGTTGACATTTTGCTGCCAGTTGGGTTTGTACTCAACCTGAGTCTGTTGCCACGTACGAGCCTTTTGCACGGGTTGCATATCCTTCTTAGGCTCAAATTTGTGCTTGTGGTCATTATTAGTTGGCCTGTTGTCATGCATGAGCTTGTGTTCCCATTCTGCAATGAGAGTCTTGTTCACCAGAGTTTGGAAGTCCGGAAAATCAAACATGCTGAGAGTGCACCTGAGATGCTGATTCAGTCCTCCAAGAAATCTGTCGACCTTCCGTTCTTCGGTGGCCACATCATAGAGGGAATAGCGGGCCAAATGGTTGAATTTATTCAGGTACTCCCTGACTGACATGCTTCCCTGAGTGAGAGAGAGGAATTCGCGCTGCTTGATTTTCATAATTCCAAAGGGAATATGGTACTTGCAGAAATGATCCTTGAATTTAGTCCTAGTAATTTCCTTGTCTGTGGGCCACATGGCCTTAGCATTATCCCACCATATCACGGCAGCTCCTTCAAGATAATGCGTTGCGAAAGGAACCTTGTCTCCTTCTTCAGTGCGAGCAATTTCCAGTTTCTTCTCAATAGTCCTTAACCAATTATCAGCGTCCAATGGATCAATAACTTGACTGGAACTGGGAGGTTTCGTTCGCTGAAAATCTGACAGCTTGGAGTAATGATCATTCTGTTGTCCATTGTGCCCAACCATAACTTGCACACTTTTCAGTAGTTCCATCATATCGTTGTTCCTTCTTTCTTCAAACATTCGGATGATTTGCTTAGTAGAAGGCGAATGTGGCGGTGGAGGCGGAGGTGGCTGATACGGCTCGGGGGAATGTCCTGCCTGTCTTGCGGAGTGACAAACAGGGACATCCTCACAAGCTTGGCTGCTGCTGCCTCCCCGTGGCATCCTATTATTTAGTTTCCCAATGCAAAGCAACCGTGATGAGAAATATCCAAAAATGGGAGGAAAGCCAGCGACAAATCTAGAAGAAAACAACGAAAGAAACCAAGGCGAATAAAAAGAGAGTTCCAAAATAATTATACATAGACTCAACATAAGAGTTAAACATCATGACAGGGTCACTACCCTCATACATGAAACTAAGCATCATAACACGTGCGACTACATCCATACATCATACTCATGCCGACGGAGATACTCTAGCGATCTACTGCTCGGATGGTGCTGCTGCGGGCTCCTCTCCTGAGCCGGACCCAAATCCTGAACTAATAGTGGTGACCTCTGGGTTAAGAGAGACGCGACGACGCTGCCTCGAGGATTCTCCCTTAGGGGCAGGTGCGGGATGGGATCTAAGCATAGGAGCTGTAGGAGTAGCGACAAGGGAAGTCCACGCAGTAGGAGCACTGCGAGGGGTTACTGCCAAAGGGGTAGTGGTACTCTGAGTGGTGGCAGAGGCTGGAGGAACATACGGAGTGAAACCGACAGTAGGGAGAGGGTTCCTATTACGAGCAGCGGCGAGAGCTATCCAGGCGCGGGTTAGCTCCTGAGCTAACTCGTAGTTCAGGAGATAACTGGTAGTGATATAACGGGAAAGGTGGCTAGTAGGACGATCGCACGCCGGGTTAATCAAAGGAAAGCGGATACGCCCATTCTCGTGCAGAGATGGGTAGTAAAAGAAACCTGGGTGGGTGTGCATGCGAACCTCGTTGTAGCGCAAGTCTACAAGAGCTTCGATTGCAGCAAACTGGACCTCCTGAGACGGCATAGAAGCGAGACCACCCTCAGTAGAACGAGTGTAAGCGCCGGAAGGGGAACTGTGGTGTAGAGTGACCTCAGCATAATAATCGTACAATGCTCCGGCCAGATGCTCCTGATACACCTGATACTCTGGATCAGCACCCTCTGGGTAGAGTCATCGCCACACGTTCTGAAGCAGGTGCGGTGATGTGTACGGAGCTGGCTCGGGATGGTACAAGATCGGAACTGGAGCCATCTACACTCACAACCATCATACGGTTAGTAATAACAACAGATAACCATGCATGCAATGCAGCAACCAATTTCTATGACTACTGGCACTCAGACGAAACTATTTAACGTTCCACTAACGCACTAATGGTCTAGCATCTCCTACAATCAGCGCGGCTCTGATACCAAGTGTTGTGCACCCTGGCTCAGAGCAACCGGTTTACCTTGCATTGCCAACCCAGAGATCAAGTCTTCTGGAAATGCACAACAACATGGTACAGAAACAACCGCTTTATTGATACTAGCGGATAACACGGGTCTGATATTACGTCGAGATAAGAGGCCAAGCGGCATACACGGTGCGGCTGAACAGTATGTACATTATTTAATGAACATAAAGGGGACTCGATTACACGAACTACGCGGCAGCGGAAGAACGACGAAGTGGAACTCCATAGCACAGGGACACTGACGTGGACACGGCCTAGACACGGGAAGCTCTCCGATGCGAAACGACTTGCCTGAAAATTGGCATGACACGCCAGGTGAGTACATTAAATGTACCTGCAAGCTCACAACAAACATAAGCATAATGACAAACAATATCATGACAATTAACCAGGTTAGTGCAATGCAAGTAATGCTACAAATGCGGTGAAACCAACATGTGCACCAAGTCCCTCGAACTTGCTTACCAGACGGGTTACCTCGTAACCAAACGGTGATCATACCCGAATCACAACTGAAACCAATCACTCATGATCAGCTCATGATCTCCAAAATCATCAGTGCCATCAACAGTTATTTAGTGTGCAAGATTAATTATAAAAGTTGATCCATGGTGTGACTTACTCCCGAGTTGTGCCCATAACCGAGGACGCGGCTATCGATAGATTTAATACACTCTGCAGAGGTAGCGCACTTTACCCACACCACGGAATCAACGGCCTCGCCCTCCCATTCGGGTGGACCACCGGCATTCTGACGAAACCCTCCCCTTGTCATGACACTCTCCCAGACACTCCGACAAACTCCCTCTCAGGGCTATGTCCTGGGTGGCCCCGTGTCTACCAAAGACACCAATGGCCACCTTCGTGGAAAAACGGTCCCAAATGGGGAAAAGGTACCATAAAAACAAATGGGCACACAATGTTATGTCTGCTTACCGGGCCAGGGTATGCACGCCCATAACCTTCCCTCGTTGGAGGCACCGGCGAGAGGCACAACAAAATATCAAAAACCATTCTGAAAATCACCAGAAATTCTAGACAGCAAGGAAAATTCCACATTTTGGTGTGCTGCTAGAGCTTTCTGATACAAATACAATACAAAAAGAATCAACTCATTTGGACTTATGGGCTAGGAGTAATCACTGGTCAAAGTTGTGGTCAAATATTTGAATTATTTTGAATAAATCAGAAAACCGGGGGGTGACGTCGATGGCGTAAAGCCAGGATACACCTCCACTCGTACCGCTTCGGGTGCGAGTGGTGAGGCTGACACCGGGCCCACCGGTCAGGAGAGAGAGGGGGAGAGAGGAAGCAGAGCGCGGCGGCGCTCCGCCGGAGCTTATGCCGGCGACGAGTGGGTTTTGGGCAAAACCAAAGGAATAGACATGTAGACGGGGTCGTGGCGCACCTGCTCGTACCCGTGGCTTGCCGGGGGATGGCCGGAGTTGCTCGCAATCAAGCTCGCAAGTGGCTGTGGCGGACAAGGCTTGCTGGAGAGGAAGAAGGCGACGGCGAGGGGCGACTCCAGGGGCTTAGCTACGTCCAAGCGACACCAGAGGATCCCCAACGACGCGCTTGAGAGGTTGATAGAGCTAGAGGGGCTCTGGAGTGGGGTGGTTGGGCTGCGGGGGTCGCCGGCGATCTCTGGTCGAGGTCGACGGCCAGAGGCCTGCCCGACCGGGCTACGGCTCCTCTACGCGGTCGTGGTGGTTGTGTGGTGCGGTGTGAGGCTTCAAAGCGAAGGGAATGGCTCTATATATAGCCGGAGCGAGGGGGGTACGTGGCGCCGCCGGAGTTCTCTGGAGACCGGTGAATGGCGACGAAAGGCACCAGACGGAGGGGGCAAGGGCTCAGTGTGTAGGCGGGAGCTGTCCACGCTCACGGACAAGCACAGGAGGCAAGGGAGAAGAAGACAAGGGCATGAGCGCACTGTGGCTTTTGGCCGCGACGTGCCCGTGCTCGCTGTGGCGTCTCCGGCGTCGGCGATCGCCAGGGAGGGGTCAAAGGTGATGAGTCCAGGTTGGTGGCGCGGCGCGGTAGTCGTCGGTGAGCTCTGGCTCGAGCACGCGCCGAACAGAGGCGTTGGCGCTACTCAGAGCGCGTCGAGCACATGCCAGACCCCGTGTCCACACGCGGTCACCACCCTGGCATGGACAAAACGACGCCCACGATCGGCCAAACCTTGTCTTGGCTAAAGTCCATGCAGTGATAGGTCTAGGGAAGCTGAGGACTCAATGCCAGGCCAACCAGATGTGACTCAACCATCTTGGCAAGTTTCTGGACAGAAACTTGGCTGTTACGTTTGGATAGCTTCTAGATGGCTATTAGGGCTGATCTCCTGGGGTTAATGGTTACTTAGGAGGGTGAAGAGGCTCAAGAAAAATCAGGGCCAAAGGACCAAGGAAAAATGCACTTGCTGTTCAAAGTGAAACTTTGGGCCAGAAGAGAAATTATTTTCTGTAGCAAAAGTACTACAAAAAGTCATGCAATATTTTTTCTTGGGAAGGTGGGCCATGGTTCAAAGAATATTCAGGAATTATTTCAGATTTTTAGGAGCAATAAAAATGGGGGTTGCTTTGGAGCACTAGTTTCTGAAATGAGTTTTCAGAGGAGAAAATGAATATTTTCCTTTATGAAAAATATTCATTTGATTATTTTGAGGATTTTTCAGAGAATTAAGGTTGAAGGATAAGTATATAGGTCACTTGGGTGAAAGTCAAGGGCATGCCCAAGCGACAAGTCCATTTGAATTGATTCCAAAAACTCAAACCCAAGGCAAAGGCAAATTCATGTCCGGAAAAAGAGAGAAGGCAAGATCCAGGCTGTCACAGAGGAGGTCGGCCCTAGGGGGCGCGCTATAAGGGGGGAGTCCTACTAGGACTCCTAGTCCTAGTAGGATTCGGGCCTCCTTTTCCTTCTCATGGAGGGGGGAAAGGGGGAAAGGAGAGGTAGTAGGAGAAGGAAAGGGGTGGCGCCCCCTTCCCTAGTCCAATTCGGCCTCCTCTCTTGTGGGGGGCGCACCAGCCCCTTGTGGGCTGGTTAGCCTCCCTCCGATGGCCCATATGGCCCATATCTTTCCCCGGGGGGTTCTGGTAACCCCTCCGATATTCCGGTATGTACCTGATACACTCCGGAACCCTTCCGGCGTTCGAATACTACCTTCCAATATATCAATCTTTACCTCTCGGCCATTTCGCGACTCCTGATCATGTCGGTGATCTCATCCGGGACTCCAAACAAACTTCGGTCACCAAAAACACATAACTCATAATACAAATCATCATCGAACGTTAAGCGTGCGGACCCTACGGGTTCGAGAACTATGTAGACATGACCGAGACACATCTTCGGTCAATAACCAATAGCGGAACCTGGATGCCCATATTGGTTCATACATATTCTAAGCAGATCTTCATCGGTCAAACCGCAATAACAACATACATTATTCCCTTTGTCATCGGTATGTTACTTGCCCAAGATTCGATCGTCGGTATCATCATACCTAGTTCAATTTTGTTACCGGCAAGTCTCTTTACTCGTTCTGTAATGCATCATCCCGTAACTAACTCATTATTCACATTGCTTGCAAGGCTTATAGTGATGTGTATTACCGAGAGGGCCCAGAGATACCTCTCCGATAGTCAGAGTGACAAATCCTAATCTCGATCTATGCCAACCCAACAAACACCTTCGGAGACACCTGTAGAGCATCTTTATAATCACCCAGTTACTTTGTGACGTTTGATAGCACACAAGGTGTTCCTCTAGTATCGGGAGTTGCATAATCTCATAGTCAGAGGAATATGTATAAGTCATGAAGAAAGCAATAGCAATAAAACTTAACGATCATTATTCTAAGCTAACGGGTGGGTCTTTTCCATCACATCATTCTCCTAATGATGTGATCCTGTTCATCAAATGACAACACATGTCTATGGTTAGGAAACTTAACCATCTTTGATTAACGAGCTAGTCTAGTAGAGGCTTACTAGGGACACTGTGTTTTGTCTATGTGTCGGTGTATAAAAGTAGGGGCTCTCCTTTTGACCCCTTTACTTGTGCACGGGCAGTCAGAGCCGCACCCGCGGCCACACTTAGGAGGGCAGAGGAGGGAAGCCGGAGTACAAGACGGCCAAGGCAATGCCAAGACCAGAGTCACAAAAGAGGAAAGGGGCGAGGTGGACTCCCCCGGCGAGACCCTTGCCGGGGCGGCCTCCGCGGCGCCGGCAAAGGCCTTGCCAGGGCAACTTGCCTGACACCAACGGAGCACGCCTCCTTGAGCCCAAGGGTTCTAGCGCTATCAACCTCATTGGAACCAAGGCTCGGGAGGCACCACCGTGGTGGCATGCAGATCTTTGTCAATATCATAAACACACAAGATCATATGAGGACCAGAAGACGACGATCCTCGGCGGGATCCTAGCCGAGAAAATCCACGAGACCCCCGGCAAGATGCTTGCCGGGGAAGACCACGATGCCACGGTAAGACCCTTGCCGGGGCCCCGGCAAGGCCCTTGCCGAAAACACCTACGGGGCCGCAGCAGGGCCCGCACCTGCAATGACTCCACCGCCGTCCCCATGTAGCTGCTAGCTCAACCAGCTGGGCAGGCACCTACGTGGCGACGTGCGGCCTCTACACCGACCAAGCAAGCACCTGCGTGGTGACATGCAAATCTTCCTGAAGACTCCGCCGTCGCGCCAGCACAGCAGCCAGCCAACGTGGCACAGCAACGCCTCGTCAGCTCGGACGCGCGTTGGAACCAGGCGAGGCGGCGACAGCTGGAACGTGCTTCCTTGCCGTCCCCGATAAAGCAAGAGGGGCACGTCGGCAGCGCATTAAATGCGTTTGTCCGACGGTGCCAGAGGATAGACTCATCCACTGTAGACCTTTCCACCTCTTGTGTGCCACTGTGGCAACCCCCTTGCCTATAAAAGGAGGCCCGAGGCGACCAGGAGGAGGATTCGGATCTTTTGGGCAAGTTGCACCCCGTAGCTAGCTCAAGAACACAAGAACACTCAAATACATCCACCAAAGCAGGACTAGGGTATTACGCATCTCCGTGGCCCGAACCTGGGTAAACGATCCGTGTGCTTCCTGTCAGACCCGCCCTTTGCACAACCCCGCGCCCGCCAACCATAGAAGGGATCCCAGTGATCCCATAGGTGTCGATTTCCCCCGACATCTTTGGCGCGCCAGGTAGGGGAGCGCAGTTGTGAAAATCCAGTCTAGCGGTTAGCCTAGCAGTTCTTCATCGCCATGGCTCCCAAGAAGAAGATGATCACGGTGATCGGTTCATCCGGAGCCGGACGGCCCGTACCGGTGCGGGCGAGCAGCGGGCCGGTCGCGGACAGAACCCGAGGCGCGGCCCGCTAGTACCAACGTCGCTCTGGCAGTCAGAGCCTGGTGAGCGGCGTCGTTCATGTGCGAGACGACGGGCCGCACGTCGCCGAACCCAAGGACGGAGCTGGGGCCCCCGCAGGCGGCGCGGGACCCTCCAGGAGTGGTGCCGTGCCACCTGCGGGCGGTGCAGCAACCTCCAAGACGCCTACGCCGGCGCCCACAACGCGCTCTTCCCAGGGTGTGCGCGACGAGCAGCGTCACCACGCTGGTGACCCCGGAAGCCGCCGTGGGAAGAGTCCTGTGCATCATTCGCGAGGCGAAGGAGGCCAGCATGCCCGCCGAAGTGCTGGCGAAAATGGCGCGCAGCCGCCAGGCCGTGATAGAGCTCCTTCTAACATGGTTAGAAGTCGGAGCGCGTCACGGTCCACGCAGCTTTCGCCGCCGCCCACGCCAGCAGAAGCTTTGGCGCGCGCGCAGCCGCTCCTCGAGTTCCCTCCTACTGCACAAAAGCTCGACGAGTGGAGAGCCACCTTCCGAAGCCTCGTCAGCATCGCCAACAAAGACGAGCCACGACCGGCGGGGCCCTCAGGTCGGCATTCCGTCGAACCACCGCACGCCAGCGGTGGAGGGGCCCGGGGTGCTGCGGCCATGGTGCACTCTCCTCCTCCACGCCAGCCACCGTGGGTGTTGATCTGTCGTGATGACGCTTGTGATAACATTTCCATAGCGTCGTCCGACCCACGGACCCACCGCGACCAGTGCCAAGTTCTTCGGGAGCGAGCCCATGAAGACGCTCGAATCACCATCGTGCGCCGGCGCGATACACGCCACTAGTCAGATAAGCGGGCGGGGCCTGCTATGGACCACCCAACACCAAGAGGCTCCGGCGGCCTACCTTACGAGGTGGGTTGCCCAGCCTTTACCCGTGAGCTGCGGCAGTTCTAGTGGCCGTCCCACCACATGTTCAAGCCCGACGTCGGCGAGAAGTACAACGGAAATATTGTCTACTGTTTTGGACAATATTGGGCTTTATTATCCACTTTTATATTATTTTTGGGACTAACCTATTAACTGGAGGCCCAGCCCAGAATTGCTGTTTTTTTGCCTATTTCAGAGTTTTGTAGAAAAAGAATATCAAACGGAGTCCAAACGGAATGAAACCTTCGGGAGCGTGATTTTTGGAACGAACATGATCTAGGAGACTTGGACCCTACGTAAGAGAAGCTTCCAGGAGGCCACGAGGTAGGGGGGCGCCCCCCCCCAGGGCGCGCCCTCCACCCTCATGGGCCCCACGTTGCTCCACCGATGTACTTCTTCCTCCTGTATATACCTACATACCGCCAAACGATCAGATACGAAGCCAAAAACCTAATTCCACCACCGCAACCTTCTGTACCCACGAGATCCCATCTTGGGGCCTCTTCCGGAGCTCCGCCGGAGGGGGCATCCATCACGGAGGGCTTCTACATCAACACAATAGCCTCTCCGATGAAGTGTGAGTAGTTTACCTCAGACCTTCGGGTCCGTAGTTTGTAGCTAGATGGCTTCTTCTCTCTTTTTGGATCTCAATACAATGTTCTCCCCCTCTCTCGTGGAGATCTATTCGATGTAATCTTCTTTTTGCGGTGTGTTTGTTGAGACCGATGAATTGTGGGTTTATGATCAAGATTATCTATGAACAATATTTGAATCTTCTCTGAATTCTTTTATGTATGATTGGTTATCTTTGCAAGTCTCTTCGAATTATCAGTTTGGTTTGGCCTACTAGATTGATCTTTCTTGCAATAGGAGAAGTGCTTAGCTTTGGGTTCAATCTTGCGGTGTCCTTTCCCAGTGACACTAGGGGCAGCAAGGCACGTATTGTATTGTTGCCATCGAGGATAACAAGATGGGGTTTTTATCATATTGCATGAATTTATCCCTCTACATCATGTCATCTTGCTTAAGGCGTTACTCTGTTTTCATGAACTTAATACTCTAGATGCATGCTGGATAGCGGTCGATGAGTGGAGTAATAGTAGTAGATGCAGGCAGGAGTCGGTCTACTTGTCTCGGACGTGATGCCTATATACATGATCATACCTAGATATTCTCATAACTATGCTCAATTCTGTCAATTGCTCAACAGTAATTCGTTCACCCACCGTAAAATACTTATGCTCTTGAGAGAAGCCACTAGTGAAACCTATGGCCCCTGGGTCTATCTTCATCATATTAATCTTCCAACACTTAGTTATTTCCTTTGCTTTTATTTTACCTTGCATCTTTATCATAAAAATACCAAAAATATTATCCTATCATATCTATCAGATCTCACTCTCGTAAGTGACCGTGAAGGGATTGACAACCCCTTATCGCGTTGGTTGCAAGTTGTTATTTGTTTTGTGTAGGTGCGAGGGACTCACGCGTAGCCTCCTACTGGATTGATACCTTGGTTCTCAAAAACTGAGGGAAATACTTACGCTACTTTGCTGCATCACCCTTTCCTCTTCAAGGGAAAACCAACACAGTGCTCAAGAGGTAGCAAGAAGGATTTCTGGCGCCATTGCCGGGGAGGTCTACGCAAAAGTCAACATACCAAGTACCCATCACAATCCCTTATCTCCCGCATTACATTATTTGCCATTTGCCTCTCGTTTTCCTCTCCCCCACTTCACTCTTGCCATTTTATTCGCCCTCTCTTTTTCGTTCGCCTATTTTTCGCTTGCTTTTTGTTTGCTCGTGTGTTGGATTGCTTGTTTGTCACGATGGCTCTACCTAGATTTGGTGATCTTCACCTTAAAAGGTTAGAAGAGATCGAAAGCAACGTCAGGAGTTTTATGGTTTTGCAATTTGAGCATAATAATTTCTTCAGAAACGAGCTTAAGGAACAAAAAAAGTTTTATGAGTTATATGAATAAAGAGCTCGATGATATGTCTAAAGAATTTGATGGTTTAAGATCCCAAATTGCTCGTCTTGAGAAGTTGACTGCTGAAATATCGGATAAGCAGGCTACCTTAGTTAATAAGATGGCCGCTAAACTGGATTTCTATGAAAATAAAGATGAAGATCTAAAAGTTATTGATGTGTCCCCTATTAAATCTTTGTTTTGCAACATGAATCTTGATAATGATGGGACTGAATATGATCCACCTTTACCTAGAAGGCGTTCCAAGAATTCGGAGTTTTTAGATCTTGATGCTAAATTTGATTAAAGTGGGATTGAAGAAATCAAAACCCTAGATGCTAATAAACCCACTATTTTGGATTTCAAGGAATTTAATTATGAAAATTGCTCTTTGATAGATTGTATTTCCTTGTTGCAATCCGTGCTAAATTCTCCTCATGCTTATAGTCAAAATAAAGCGTTTATTAAACATATCGTTGATGCCTTGATGCAATCTTATGAAGAAAAGCTTGAGTTGGAAGTTTCTATCCCTAGAACAATTTATGATGAGTGGGAACCAACTATTAAAATTAAGATTAAGGATCATGAGCTCTATGCTTTATGTTTTTGTGTGCTAGTGTTTCCACTATTCCCAAAACTTTGTGTGATTTGCTAGATTTCCGTGATTTTGATGATTGCTCTCTAAACTTGCACCTTGCGGATTCCACTATTAAGGAACCTACGGGAAGAATTAATGATGTTCTTATTGTTGCAAATAGGAATTATGTGCCCGTAGATTTTATCGTTCTTTATATAGATTGCAATCCTTCATGTCCTATTATTCTTGGTAGACCTTTCCTTAGAACGATTGGTGCAATTATTGATATGAAGGAAGGGAATATTAGATTCCAATTTCCATTAAAGAAAGGCATGGAACACTTCCCTAGGAAGAAAATAAAATTTCCATATGAATCTATCATGAGAGCCACTTATGGATTGCCTACCAAAGATGGCAATACCTAGATCTATCCTTGCTTTTATGCCTAGCTAGGGGCGTTAAACGATAGCGCTTGTTGGGAGGCAACCCAATTTTATTTTTAGTTTTTTTTCTTTTGCTTCTGTTTAGGAATAAATATTTGTTCTAGCCTCTAGTTAGATGTGTTTTTATGTTTTAATTAGTGTTTGTGCCAAGTTAAACCTATAGGATCTTCTTGGATGATAGTTATTTGATCTTGCAGAAATTTCCAGAAACTTTCTGTTCACGAAAACAATTGTTAAAAATCACCAGAACGTGATAAAATAGTGATTACAATTGCTGCTGATCAATAAACAAATTTCCTAGGTCTTCCTATTTTTTCTGATTTTTTGGAGTTCCAGAAGTTTGCGTTAGTTACAGATTACTACAGACTGTTCTGTTTTTGACAGATTCTGTTTTTCGTGTGTTGTTTGCTTATTTTGATGAATCTATGGCTAGTAAAATAGTTTATAAACCATAGAGAAGTTGGAATACAGTAGGTTTAACACCAATATAAATAAAGAATGAGTTCATTACAGTACCTTGAAGTGGTCTTTTGTTTTCTTTCGCTAACGGAGCTCACGAGATTTCTGTTGAGTTTTGTGTTGTGAAGTTTTCAAGTTTTGGGTGAAAGATTTTGATGGATTATGGAACAAGGAGTGGCAAGAGCCTAAGCTTGGGGATGCCCATGGCACCCCCAATATAATCTAAGGACACCAAAAAGCCAAAGCTTGGGGATGCCCCGGAAGGCATCCCCTCTTTCGTCTACTTCCATCGGTAACTTTACTTGGAGCTATATTTTTATTCACCACATGATATGTGTTTTCCTTGGAGCGTATTGTATGATTTGAGTCTTTGCTTTTTAGTTTACCACAATCATCCTTGCGGTACACACCTTTTGAGAGAGCCATACATGATTTGGAATTTGTTAGAATACTCTATGTGCTTCGCTTATATCTTTTGAGTTATATAGTTTTGCTCTAGTACTTCACTTATATCTTTTAGCGCATGGTGGTGGATTTGTTTTATAGAAACTATTGATCTCTCATGCTTCACTTAGATTATTTTGAGAGTCTTAAATAGCATGGTAATTTCCTTAAATAATCCTAATATGCTAGGTATTCAAGATTAGTAAAAACTTTCTTATGAGTGTGTTGAATACTAAGAGAAGTTGGATGCTTGATGATTGTTTTGAGATATGGAGGTAATAATATCAAAGTCGTGCTAGTTGAGTAGTTATGAATTTGAGAAATGCTTGTGTTGAAGTTTGCAAGTCCCGTAGCATGCACGTATGGTAAACTTTATGTAACAAATTTGAAACATGAGGTGTTCTTTGATTGTCCTCCTTATGAGTGGCGGTCGGGGACGAGCGATGGTCTTTTCCTACCAATCTATCCCCCTAGGAGCATGCGCGTAATGCTTGGTTTTTGATGACTTGTAGATTTTTGCAATAAGTATGTGAGTTCTTTATGACTAATGTTGAGTCCATGGATTATACGCACTCTCACTCTTCCATCATTGCTAGCCTCTTCGGTACCGTGCATTGCCCTTTCTCACATTGAGAGTTGGTGCAAATTTCGCCGGTGCATCCAAACCCCGTGATATGATACGCTCTTTCAAACATAAACCTCCTTATATCTTCCTCAAAACAGCCACCATACCTACCTATTATGGCATTTCCATAGCCATTCCGAGATATATTGCCATGCAACTTTCCACCATTCCGTTTATCATGACACATTCATCATTGTCATATTGCTTAGCATGATCGTGTAGTTGACATAGTATTTGTGGCAAAGCCACCATTCATAATTCTTTCATACATGTCACTCTTGGTTCATTGCATATCCCGGTACACCACTGGAGGCATTCATATAGAGTCATACTTTGTTCTAGTATCGAGTTGTAATCATTGAGTTGTAAATAAATAGAAGTGTGATGATCATCATTTTCTAGAGCATTGTCCCAAGTGAGGAATAAAAAAGAGAGAGAGAAAGGCCATAAAAAAAGAGAAGGCCCAAAAAAATGAGAGAAAAAGAGAGAAGGGACAATGCTACTATCCTTTGCCACATGTGTGCTTCAAAGTAGCACCATAATCTTCATGATAGAGAGTCTCTTGTTTTGTCACTTTCATATACTAGTGGGAATTTTTCATTATAGAACTTGGCTTGTATATTCCAACAATGGGCCTCCTCAAGTGCCCTAGGTCTTCGTGAGCAAGCAAGTTGGATGCACACCCACTTAGTTTGTTTTTTCGAGCTTTCATACATTTATAGCTCTAGTGCATCCGTTGCATGGCAATCCCTACTCCTTGCATTAACATCAATCGATGGGCATCTCCATAGCTCATTGATTAGCCTTGTTGATGTGAGACTTTCTCCTTTTTTGTCTTCTCCACATAACCCCCGTCATCATATTCTATTCCACCCATAGTGCTACGTCCATGGCTCGCGCTCATATATTGCGTGAAAGTTTATAGGTTTGAGATTACTAAAGTATGAAACAATTGCTTGGCTTGTCATCGGGGGTTTGCATGATGAGAGCATTCTTGTGTGACGAAAATGGAGCATGACTAAACTATATGATTTTGTAGGGATGAACTTTCTTTTGCCATGTTATTTTGAGAGGACATAATTGCTTAGTTAGTATGCTTGAAGTATTATTATTTTTATGTCAATATGAACTTTTATCTTGAATCTTTCGGATCCGAATATTCATACCACAATTAAGAAGAATTGCATTGAAATTATTCCAAGTAGCACTCCGCATCAAAAATTATCTTTTTTATCATTTACCTACTCGAGGACGAGCAGGAATTAAGCTTGGGGATGCTTGATACGTCTCCAACGTATCTATAATTTTTGATTGCTCCATGCTATATTATCTACTGTTTTGGACAATATTGGGCTTTATTATCCACTTTTATATTATTTTTGGGACTAACCTATTAACTGGAGGCCCAGCCCAGAATTGCTGTTTTTTTGCCTATTTCAGAGTTTTGTAGAAAAAGAATATCAAAAGGAGTCCAAATGGAATGAAACCTTCGGGAGCGTGATTTTTGGAACGAACATGATCTAGGAGACTTGGACCCTACGTAAGAGAAGCTTCCAGGAGGCCACGAGGTAGGGGGGCGCCGCCCCCCCAGGGCGCGCCCTCCACCCTCATGGGCCCCACGTTGCTCCACCGATGTACTTCTTCCTCCTATATATACCTACATACCGCCAAACGATCAGATACGAAGCCAAAAACCTAATTCCACCACCGCAACCTTCTGTACCCACGAGATCTCATCTTGGGGCCTCTTCCGGAGCTCCGCCGGAGGGGGCATCCATCACGGAGGGCTTCTACATCAACACAATAGCCTCTCCGATGAAGTGTGAGTAGTTTACCTCAGACCTTCGGGTCCGTAGTTAGTAGCTAGATGGCTTCTTCTCTCTTTTTGGATCTTAATACAATGTTCTCCCCCTCTCTCGTGGAGATCTATTCGATATAATCTTCTTTTTGCGGTGTGTTTGTTGAGACCGATGAATTGTGGGTTTATGATCAAGATTATCTATGAACAATATTTGAATCTTCTCTGAATTCTTTTATGTATGATTGGTTATCTTTGCAAGTCTCTTCGAATTATCAGTTTGGTTTGGCCTACTAGATTGATCTTTCTTGCAATGGGAGAAGTGCTTAGCTTTGGGTTCAATCTTGCGGTGTCCTTTCCCACTGACAGTAGGGGCAGCAAGGCACGTATTGTATTGTTGCCATGGAGGATAACAAGATGGGGTTTTTTATCATATTGCATGAATTTATCCCTCTACATCATGTCATCTTGCTTAAGGCGTTACTCTGTTTTCATGAACTTAATACTCTAGATGCATGTTGGATAGCGGTCGATGAGTGGAGTAATAGTAGTAGATGCAGGCAGGAGTCGGTCTACTTGTCTCGGACGTGATGCCTATATACATGATCATACCTAGATATTCTCATAACTATGCTCAATTCTGTCAATTGCTCAACAGTAATTCGTTCACCCACCGTAAAATACGTATGCTCTTGAGAGAAGCCACTAGTGAAACCTATGGCCCCCCGGGTCTATCTTCATCATATTAATCTTCCAACACTTAGTTATTTCCTTTGCTTTTTTACTTTGCTTTTATTTTACCTTGCATCGTTATCATAAAAATACCAAAAATATTATCCTATCATATCTATCAGATCTCACTCTCGTAAGTGACCGTGAAGGGATTGACAACCCCTTATCGCGTTGGTTGCGAGGAGTTATTTGTTTTGTGTAGGTGTGAGGGACTCGCGCGTAGCCTCCTACTGGATTGATACCTTGGTTCTCAAAAACTGAGGGAAATACTTATGCTACTTTGCTGCATCACCCTTTCCTCTTCATGGGAAAACCAACGCAGTGCTCAAGAGGTAGCAAAGACCCATCCTTCAGAGTTCCTTAACATCTACACCATCGCGATGCAAGCCGCTGGAGCTCGTGACGACAAGGTGCTTGCCAATTACTTCCCGTTGGCCCTAAAACCCAATGTCATGTCTTGGTTGATGCACTTGCCGGCGGATTCCATTTCTTCTTGGTCGGACTTGTGTCATGAGTTCGTTGGTGCCTTCACTAGAGGCCACCAAGCTCATGGCCAAGCGAGTGATTTGCATACCATTCCCCAGAAGGAAGGTGAAAACCTGCGGAAGTACATACAAAGGTTTAGCCGAGTGCAATACAACATCCCAGATGTTCATCCCGCCACCGTGATCAGCGCATTCCATCAGAATGTGAGTAACCGCAGGATGCGTGAAGAGCTGGCAATGAACAAGGTCAAGGATGTGACCGAACTTTACGTTCTCGCCGATAGATGCGCTCGGGCTGAAGAGGGAAGGAAGTACCCCGGCGAGGACGCCGGCGCGGAAACCGACTCTACCGACGAAGTCGCCGCCGCCCCGACGAAGAAGGGTCGGCGTCGCAATAGGAAATGCAAGGGCAAGGTCGTGCTTGCCGTCGAGGGATCCGACGACACCGGCGCTGCCAAGAAGGCCAAGGCAGATGACCCCGGCAAGGAGATTGCCGGGTGCGCCGCTTGCCGGGCCTTGGCGGCTGCCGACAAGCCAGGGGGCTCCGACAGGCAGTATTGCAAGATCCACCGCACCAAGGACCACGACCTCCAGAACTGCCGACAAGTTGAGCTGCTTGCTGAAAAGCAAAAAGCCGAGTATGAGAGGCGAGACAAGGAGAAGGGTCAGGATGGTGCCGAAGGATCCGGCAAGAAGCGTGGGGCCAAGGAGGCCGCCGCGGCAAGGATAACCAGCAAGAGAGGCCCGCTCGGGGCCGCGACAAGAAGCAGGAAGACGACGTTCATGACGAGGACGACGAGTCCGGCGAGCATGAGTTTCAGAAGGCTACGGAGGCCATGTGTGTCGATGGTGGCGCCTCGCTGCATACTTCTCACCGCGAGCTCAAGTAGTGGGCGCGTGAGATCACAGCAGCAGAGCCGTCGTTCGACGCTTAGAAGCCGCTGAAGTGGTCCAGCACGCCCATCATCTTTGACACCGAGGACCACCCTGATCGCACAACTGCGGTCGGGTGTTTGCCGTTGTTGGTTTCACCAACGATACGCAACCTCAAGGTGAACAAGATGCAGGTTGACGGCGGGGCCGGTCTGAACTTGATCTCGCCCGTTGTGATCAAAAGGCTGCAAATTCCTGATGGAGACCTCGAGGAGACGGGCACGTTTCAAGGGGTCAACCCGGGAAGGAGCCAGCCGAAGGGGAAAGTCACGTTGCCTGTGACGTTTCGAGGCGAGTTGAACTACAGGACGGAGAGGATTGTCTTTGATGTAGCCGAGATCCCCTTGCCCTACAATGGGATCCTCGGCCACCCGGCACTAGCCAAGTTCATGGCGGCATCATATTACGCCTACAACACGCTGAAGATGCCTGGGCCGATGACCATCATCACCGTCCCCTGCGAAAAGAAGGATGCGCTGATCTGCGCCGACCTACTCTACCGGGAAGCAGTTGCAGCAGCTGCCGCCAAGGCACTTGCTCCTGCCGCTGAAGCCCGGGTAGGGAAGAAGACCAGCAAGACCTCTCGCACCCATTCCGGCAAGCGCACCTCTTCGAAGTGTTGTGCTACCGTTGAGGACGTGCCAAAGAGCTCCACCGGCAAGAGCATGAAATCCAGAGCTGCACCGCCAGAGACCAAGAAGGTGTCCGTCAAGGAGGATGGCATGGGAGGGGCTTTCACCATAAGCTCCACCCTCGACAGCAAATAGGAAAGCGCGCTCGTCACTTTCCTGCGGGCGAATGTCGATGTGTTTGCATGGCAAGCATCCGACATCCCCGGCGTTCCCAGGGAAGTGATTGAGCACCATCTTGCTGTCTGTCCCCATGCGCGACCCGTCAAGCAGAAGGTCAGGAAGCAAGCTTTGGAATGGCAGGAGTTCATCACAGAGGAGATCAGGAAGTTGGAAGCGGCAGGCTTGGTGAGAGGAGTGCTCCATCCGACGTGGTTGGCCAATCCGGTGGTGGTGCGCAAGGCAAACGGGAAGTGGAGGCTGTGTATTGACTACACAGATATCAATAAGGCTTGTCCTAAGGACCCCTTCCCGTTGCCGCGCATTGACCAGATTGTTGACTCCATGGCCGGGTGTGATCTGTTATCATTCCTCGACGCCTACTCGGGCTACCACCAGATCTTCATGACAAGAGAAGACGAAGAGAAGACAGCATTCATCACCCCATGTGGTACATATTGCTTTTTATGGATGCCTTTCTGGTTGAAGAGTGCTGGCTCAACGTTCGCAAGGGCGGTCCAAATTGGTTTTGAGCCCCAGCTACATTGAAATATGGAAGCTTATATGGATGACATGGTGGTCAAAACCAAGGACAAGGCAACTCTTGTACAAGATTTAGAGGAGACGTTTGCAAACCTGCGCAAGATCAACCTCAAGTTGAACCCTGAGAAGTGTGTCTTTGGCGTTCCGTCCGGCAAACTTCTCGGGTTCTTCGTGTCACAGCGTGGGATCGAGGCAAATCCAGACAAGATCAAAGCTATTGAGATGATCGAGGCGCCCAAGCGGATCAAGGATGTGCGTCGGCTCACTGGCTGTGTTACCGCCATGAGCAGATTCATCTCCAGGTCTACTGAGCGTGCCCTTCCCTTTTTCAAAATCTTGAAAAAGGCGGGCCCAATGGAGTGGACCCCAGAGGCCGAGGCAGCGCTGCAAGATCTGAAGAAATACCTCTCCTCTACACCGATAGTAGTTGCGCCTAAACCACAAGAGCCGTTGCTGCTGTATCTGGCGGCGACGAATCAAGTGGTCAGTGCCGCGCTAGTGGCACAGAGGGAGGTCGACGAAGAGGCAGTGGCGACGGCGGGACTGGCGGATGGCAAGCCGGAGATTCCCCCGGCAGGGCCTGGCGCCGGCAAGGCAAGGCCCCTGGCAGAGTCTGACACCATCGGGACAGGGCCCGCGCAGCCAAATGAAGTGGCGCAGAAGAAGAAGATGATGCAGCACCCGGTTTACTTTGTCAGCTCCCTCTTGCAGGGGGCTAGGTCAAGGTACTCTTGCGTGCAGAAATTGCTCTTCGGCCTCCTTATGGCCTCAAGGAAGCTGCGTCATTACTTCCAAGTGCACGAAAACACCGTCGTCACCCGCCTCCCATTGCAACGGATACTGCATAACCCAGACGCAACTGGGAGGATTGTGGAGTGGGCCTTGGAGTTGTCGAGCTTTGGTTTGAAGTTTGAAAGTACTTCAACAATCCAAAGCAGAGTCCTGGCGGAGTTCATTGTGGAATGGACCTCAACGCCCAACGAAGAGATCCAGGAGACCACTCTCCCCGGCAAAGAAGCAAGTCGCAACTGGATCATGTACTTTGATGGGGCTTTCTCGCTGCAAGGCCCCAGTGCTGGTGTGCTGCTTGTCGCACCCACCGGAGAGCACCTCAAGTATGTAATCCAGATGCACTTTCCCAGGGAGATGTCCACAAACAACACCGCTGAATACGAGGGGTTGCTTGCCGGTCTCAGGATCGCGACAGACCTTGGGATTAAGAACCTCATCGTCAGGGGTGATTCACAGCTTGTCGCCAGGCAAGTCAACAAAGATTATCAGAGCCCGTTGATGGAGGCCTACGTAGATGAGGTGAGGAAGCTGGAAGAGCGCTTTGACGGTATACAAGCGGAGCACGTTCCCCGAGTGGAGAACGACATCGCCGATTACCTGTCAATGCGCGCTGCGTTCAAGCTACCTATGGAACCAGGTACTTTTGTGCTTCGGTTAACTCAACCATCCGTTGAACCATCAACATAGCAGAACAAGCGGAGGAAATCAGGCCCCGGCAAATACTTTCCCGTCGAGCCCCCTGGGACCGCCGGCAAGGATGTTGCCATGGGTACTGAGCCTGCCAAGGGGCAACTGACTCCGGCAGGGCATCAAGCCCTGGTGAGGGGGTCCTGGATTAGGGGGTCCTCGGACAGCCGGACTATATACTTTGGCCGCACTGTTGGACTATGAAGATACAAGATTGAAGACTTCGTCCCATGTCCGGGTGGGACTCTCCTTGGCGTGGAAGGCAAGCTTGGCAATTCGGATCTGTAGATCTCCTCCCTTGTAACCGACTCTGTGTAACCCTAGCCCCCTCCGGTGTCTATATAAACCGGAGGGTTTAGTCCGTAGGACAACAACAATCATAATCATAGGCTAGCTTCTAGGGTTTAGCCTCTACGATCTCGTGGTAGATCAACTCTTGTAATACTCATATCATCAAGATCAATCAAGCAGGAAGTAGGGTATTACCTCCATCGAGAGGGCCCGGACCTGGGTAAACATTGTGTCCCCGCCTCCTGTTACCATCCGCCTTAGACGCATAGTTCGGGACCCCCTACCCGAGATCCGCCGGTTTTGACACCGACATTGGTGCTTTCATTGAGAGTTCCACTGTGCTGTCAACATAAGGCTTGATGGCTCGTCTCGTTGTCAAGGACAACATCACCTCTGGTGGAGCCCTGGTTGTAGGCCAAACTCTCCGACTAGGCGGCTTCATCATGACCGCCCGTTCGGCCGTCGCGCCGACGATGACTTCTCGGGTCATCAAAAACAGCCTCCACGTCAGCTCGGGATTCGCCGAGCAGAAGGATCCAATGGAGCTCTCTTCCTTGAACGAGCTCTTGGATCGCATCGCCGCCTTGGGAGTCGCTATGGACTATGATCAGATCGGGCTTAAACCCGACCAAAGGGAGATTAACTCTCCGCCGGTCACCCATCAGATAGCGGTGGTGGAGGAGCAACGCAGCGATTCTTCCTCTATCTTGAGGACAAACTATGTCCGGATTCCCGAGCTCTCCGAGCCAGATACCCGTCTACGGGAGGACATGGCCCAAGGTTTGAACCTAGAATCAGGCAGCGGGCCAGACCTATTGGGCAACATCCCGGAGCCCGAACTGCCAAGCTCGGAAACTCCTCTGCCCCTAGGTCTCAGATCGGTCAGGGTTCGGACCTAAATCTACCCACCCACCCAGATATAAGTGATCTTTCCCACATTAAACAAGAGCCCCAAGAGACAGTACATCACTATTGGGCCAGATTCCTCCTTGTAATGAGCAAGGTTAAGGACTGTCGCGAGGAAGACGCAATTTCATTCTTTTGCAAAAATTGCACGGACAAGGGAATCCTCAACTCCATAAGTCGCCGTGACATAGCACACTTCGCTGACTTGGCGGCCATAGTACAGAAGTATTGTGCGATGGAAAGCGCCTGGAAAACCCAAACAAAATTTTGGGATCCTCCGGCTCTCACTAAACCCCCCGTCCGAACTAAAAGGGTGTACTCTCGTAAGTCACCCGATCCAATTACAAAGAAACAAAATCCCACTACAGGGCGTGGAACCGTATTGGAGGGATGGCTCAATGGGCCATGCAAAATTCACAGTACAGCGGATACCATGCCAACACATAGCCTTAGAGCATGTTGGGTACTCCGGCATGTGGCCAAGAGCGGTGAGGATATCCTCATCAACAATGCAACAGAGCACCATCCCGTGGAAAATAACAATACAGTATTGACAGTCTTCGAGACCTTCGCCTCAAATAATAGGCGTAAGCGAGCACTCCGCAGCCTTGCCAAAGTCTGCCACGTGGCAGCAATAAATCCATGGAGCGACACGGCTATAACCTTCAATGCCAGTGACGAACCTAAATTCCGAACAGCCCGAGCACCAGCCGCCTTGGTCCTTAGTCCAATTGTGGACGGCTTCCGGCTTACTAAAGTGCTCATGGACGGTGGCAGCGGATTAAACCTCATCTATGAGGAGACTCTTCGAAAAATGGAAATAGACAAGAGCCATATTGAGCAAAGCAGCACGACCTTCAGAGGAATCATCCCTAGTCGGGAGGCACGATGTGCAGGAAAAATCACACTAGATGTGGTATTCGGCACGCCGGAGAATTATAGGTCCGAAGAAATCACATTCCAAGTGGCCCCGTTCAGTAGCGGATACCACGCCCTTCTAGGGCGAGAGGCATTCACGATCTTCCAAGCTATACCCCATTACGGGTACATGAAGCTCAAAATGCCCAGGCCCAATGGAATCATCACTCTAACTAGTGATCCGGACATACCACTCCGCGCTGAAAATAAAACCGCCGCACTAGCCCTCGAGGCATTATCCGAAGCCCTTGCGGTCGAAGAACTAACTGCGCTCCGCTCCACAGTGGACAGGGACGACGTGATACTCGACAAAAGACCCAAGTCCACCTCTTTTAAACCAGCAGACAAAATAGTCAAATTCCAAGTCCACACAATGGACCCTACAAAAACAGCATCCATCGGGGCACAGTTAAACCCCTAATAGACGCCGCACTACGGGAGTTCTTGCGCGAGAATTCGGACATCTTCGCCTGGCATCCTTCAGACATGCCAGGAATCCCACGCAGGCGGCCGAGCATAGCCTTAACATTCTAAAGGGGTTCAAGCCGGTCAAGCAGACTCTTCGGCGTTTCTCTGAGCCTAAGCGACAAGCCACGGGAGAGGAGCTAGCCAAGTTACTTGAGGCCGGATTCATTAGATAAATAAGACATCCAGACTGGCTAGCAAACCTGCTGATGGTACCAAAGAAGGACAAATCCTGGCGCCTATGTGTCGATTTCAAGGACCTTAACAAGGTTTGCCCCAAGGATCCCTTCCCCCTCCCTCGCATCGATCAAATTATCGACGCTACCGCAGGACACGACTCATTGTGTTTCCTCGACGCATACTCCGGATACCATCAAATTAAGATGGCGCAGTCCGATCAAGCCGCAACGGCATTTATCACTCCATACGGCCCCTTCTGTTTCAACACCATGCCTTTCGGGCTCAAAAACGCCGGTGCAACCTATCAACGCATGATTCAGACATGCCTGGAAACACAAATTGGCAAAACAGTGGAGGAATACGTAGACGACGTGATCATCAAAACTAGACACGTCGAATCCTTAATAGACGACTTGAGGCTCATGTTCGACAATCTCCGAACATATGACATCAAGCTCAATCCGGAAAAATGCGTTTTCGGCGTACCCGCCGGAAAGCTCTTGGGCTTCATCGTCTCCAGTAGGGGAATTGAAGCAAATCCGGCTAAAATCCGAGCTCTGTCACAGTTGGATATCCCAACAGACCTCAAGCAAATCCAAAAATTAACTGGATGCGTGGCTGCCTTAAGCCGCTTTATCTCCCGATTAGGAGAAAAGGCACTACCCCTTTATCTCCTTCTTCGACGCACCGAACACTTCAAGTGGACGGAACCGGCCATGACCGGATTGGAAGAAATAAAAGCCGTTTTGGCCACCAACCCAATCTTGGCCGTGCCAAATGTCGGCGAACCAATGATGTTATATATAGTGGCAACACACCAAGTTGTAAGCGCGGTGCTCGTCATCGAACGAGAGACGGACGGACATAAGTTCCCGCTTCAAAAGCCGGTATACTATGTATCCACTGTCCTCACTCCATGAAAATCACGGTACCCACATTATCAAAAGATAGCATACGCGGTCTTAATGGCATCCCGGAAATTACGACACTACTTTCAAGAGTGTTCAATTACGGTGGCCTCGGAAGTACCACTCAATGACATAATAAATAACTGTGATGCCACGGGCCGGATTGCTAAATGGGCTATCGAGCTCCTCCCGTTCGACATAGCATATAAACCACGGCGAGCCATTAAGTCGCAAGTACTGGCCGATTTCGTCGCCGAATGGACGGAAGCCGAACTCCCTAAAGAGTACAGCGCGTACTCCAATTGGATCATGCACTTTGACGGTTCAAAGATGCTGGCTGGTCTGGGGGCAGGCATCGTCCTGACATCCCCCACCGGAGATACAGTCCAATACGTATTCCAAATATTATACACAGACTCCAACAATGCAGCAGAATATGAGGCCCTGTTGCATGGTCTCCGGATAGCAGTCTCCATGGGCATTCAACGCCTAGAGGTGCGTGGGGATTCGAACCTTGCAATATCTCAAATAAATGGAGACTTTGACGCCAAGGACCCAAAAATGGCGGCTTACCGCAACGCCGTCCTCAAAATGTCAGCTCGGTTCGAGGGGCTTGAATTCCACCATGTGGTCCGGGAAAACAATCAAGCGGCGGATACCCTCGCCCGCATCGGTGCTAAGCGCGACCCTGTCCCACCTAATATCTTCTTGCAAAGGCTGTTTAAGCCATCCGTGGTATGGGAACGAGAGACCAGCAACAACAGTCCGGACCCGAACATAATACCAGATACCGAACATTCTGACATAATCGGAGGCTCTGCCACCGAAATAACGTCTTCGGCCCACGTGATTATGGCTGTCATCACCCCGTGGACAGAACCCTTCTTGGCCTATCTAACTAGGCAAGAACTCCCTGAGGACCCAAACGAGGCACGTTGCATTGTGCGGCGGTCTAAAGCCTACAAGGTCCACGAGGGAGAGCTTTACAAGAAGAGCGCTACCGGAGTACTTCAAAGGTGCATCTCCGAAGAGGAAGGACAGCAACTTTTGGCAGAAATTCATGCTGGACTTGGCGGCCACCACGCCGTAGCTCGGGCCCTTGTAAGTAAGGCCTTCCGTACAGGTTTTTAATGGCCGACGGCCCGACCAGACGCACAGGACCTCGTTCAACGTTGCGTCGGTTGCCTGCTTTTTGCAAACCAAAGCCATATGCCACCTACCGCTCTCCAAACAATCCCCATTACTTGGCCCTTTGCGGTCTGGGGGCTTGATATGGTTGGACCCTTTAAAGGGGGGAAGCCATAAGAAAAAATACTTATTGGTCATGGTGGATAAATTCACCAAATGGATAGAAGCCAAACCAGTTAAAATGACCGAGTCTGAACCAGTGATAGACTTCATATCCGGGGTTGTACACCGTTACGGCGTCCCCCACAGCATCATCACCGATAACGGCTCCAACTTTACAGCCGACGAGGTAAAAACTTGGTGCGGCAACATGGGCATTAAACTCGATTATGCCTCCGTCTATCACCCCCAAACAAACGGTCAGGTCGAGCAGGCAAATGGTCTAATTATGAGCGGCATTAAACCCAGATTAGTGCGATCCTTGAAGGAATCAGATACGCACTGGGTTGAGTAGCTCGACTCCGTATTATGGGGGCTGTGGACCACGCTGAATCGCATCACCGGATACACACCGTTCTTTATGGTGTACGGCGCAGAGGCGGTACTGCCCTGCGACATAATTCATGACTCACCTCGAGTGCGCATGTATGAAGAGAAAGAAGCCGAGCTTGATCGGCAGAATAGTTTGGATGCCCTGGAGGAGGAGCGTGACTTGGCAAAAGCCCGCTCCACATTCTATAAGCAACAGGCTCGACGGTACCAAAGCAGAGAAGTACGAGCCAAAACTTATAACGTTGGCGAACTCGTTCTACGCCTACCGGAGAAGAAAAAGAACATGCTCAAGCCCAAATGGGAAGGTCCCTTTGTTATTGACAAAGTTCTGATCGGTGGAGCGTACCGTCTGTGGGATGCATCGGACAATCGACTCGAGCCAAACCCATGGAACGCAGCCAGACTCCAAAGGTTCTACGCCTAGTGCCGGACTCTGTGTTCGTCTCCTTACCTCCGTCAATTTTTTATATATATCCGTTATCTATCTTTTCTTTCTTTCCTTCTTCCCTTTTTTCTCACAAGCCTTTAAAGGTTAAAATATGTCTTGACTACACAATCTTGACGCGCTAGGCATGCTCATTATACCTGGGGGCTTCTTATACAGAAGCTTAATATAACTATGTTTCGGGCTCTAGGCCCCCCGCACATGTGTTACTTTTCCACATGTACCTTTTCTTCGCCATTATATGCATCGATATGACTTAAGTTTTGGCCAAGCTGGGTTGCCTAGCTCTTGTGTTTATGCCCTACGTTCCCGTTAATTCGGCTAGGGCATAAGGGGAGCGCCTCTGCGATTGTTACTGCCGGGTCAGCTGGATGTGTACCTCAGACTGGGTGAAGCCGAAAGCTAGCGCTCTTAAGGGAATATTCGGTCGGTGAACAAAAGATGACTTTTATTTATTGTAATACATGCCCCCAGATGTTTATATCCTGCGTCTCTGTTCGCAGTTCGGACATGCACATTAATGCATGCGTACCCAGGGAAAGGAACCCTTAATGGAACTATTCTCCCTGGAAGATGTTTCTTACTATCCATGTAATATAACAGAGCTAGTTGGGTACTTGTCTGTTCAAGCACTTATGACCCCTACGCCCGGTTTCCACGCGTACCCCGGTTTTTACATAACTGAGCGGGTATTCGGATACACTCCGGACTGTCGGGTCCAGAGGTCGAAGCGAAAAGGTCCGCCATGACAAAAGATTTACAATCCGGCTAGGGAGAATACATGTCACTTGAAGTACACAGTCACTTAGACTGACTAAATTCTTCTTCTATACCATCCAACAGCCTGTCTAGCATACAATCCTGTTGGGAATACTTTGCGGCCAATTTCACCTGGTCATACACCAAACTGACGGGGATCTCTTTCCCATCAGACCCCACAAGTCCGACCTCGGCCATGTGGTTCGGATCCGCCTTGGTATACCGCATCTTCACCATGGCCCAGGCTTCCCTTGCACCTTGTCGGCAGGCTGATATCTTCCATAATCAGAAGCGCCGCTGCGCTCCTTTGAGCACCTCTACAAGCTCTCCCATGCCTCCTGGCAGGGAGGTGGATGGCCACAAGGCATGGGCAATGCCCTGCATCACCTGCCGCACTTGTTCGTGCAGTTGTAGGAGCTCTGGCAAAAGATCACCCGCAGACCCGGGCATCTCCTCCGCGGGACGACCCGTCAGCATACCTACAGATATAACTCTGTTAGCCGGCTTCTTCGCCGAACTCTTTAAAAGTTTGTTCAAGCACCTACTAAAAATGCCGCGTCGAAGCCTCTTATTCTCCTTTACGGAGTCAGCAAGCTGGGCTCCAACATCTTTCAGTTCAACGCCCAGTCGGGTATTGGCACCTTGGAGATCGTTTTTCTCCCGCCTAACCCGTGTAAGCACGCGCTCGCCAGCCTTTAGCTGTCGTTGAGCATGTTGCTCATCCCCTCGCACGACCTCCGGATTCACTCCGGGGTCATCTGCAGAATCTATTGTTAGATTTGCATGCATGCCGCATACTACCTGGTACATGTCATTCTTTGCAATAGAAACAAGTGTTACCAGATGGGGCCTTCTCGGACTCCTTCACTGCGGCAACTGCGGCCTGAAGCTAGGCTTTGCACTCCTCCAGCTCTTGAGATAACTGGGTATTCTTCTCCGTAAGAACCTACGCAAACAACGATCCTTAAATCAGTTGTGCCAACTGTTTCAAGTCTCAGCGGCTACTGATATACATAATTATTAGATTTTCTTACCCGTATATCCTTTACATACTGGTCCGTGGCTTTGGCAAGACCATTTTGAGACGCTCAGATGTACGCGTCTCCTGAGTTGAAGGCATCGAACGCCTCTTGGGAGAAACAAGCGTCGCGGAGTACGGCCCGGCGACGCCTGTGATTCATGGCACTCTCCACTTCGGAATTCGTAGCGGACAGCCTATCCGCATCCTCTGTAGGAGGAACATCCGGTGTTGGCCCCATGTTAGCGTCCACCTCTAAGTCCGGCTCTGGAGCCCGGCTGGTGGAGGCGTGGCCGGCAGCCTCTCCGGATATGGTCCGGTGAGCGTTTTTCCTACTAGGAAACATGGACGTTATTATATTTTAAAAGATGACAACCACAGAGCGGGGTTCTTTTTCATACCTCTGCAACGACGTCTCAGTCCTGACCGCCTTCCTTTTAAGCCTACCCAGCTTCGGTGCCCCTTGTTGGTGAGTCACTGCGGGTTCGGCATGGCGTCCTGAGGGCCTTCCCTGTAAGGCACCATATGTGTGCGGTAGGTGAAGTGCAGAAAAAGGGATCCTTCTCGGAAGTTGGGACTCCGGTTTTACTTACATGCGATGGAGGGAGTAGTCCAGGATAATCGGCTATGATGGCCACCAGGGCACTGCCGCAGCTTAGTTGATAGAACGTCCTGTCAATGAGCTCCACAAATGTGTCTGGATCTTCTTCGAGTCCGGGGTCGAGGGCCCGGTCAGGGTCCTTTGGTTGTGGAGACGAGCTGTGGACCTCCCTCATAGCTTTTCGCAGTTCCTGCTATGAAATAGCAAGGTAAATACTTATGACAAAGAATGCGAGAAGGTTTGGAGTAAAAAGTAGCAGCTCACCCAGTTCGGGGGGTTGTACATGGAGAATCCATCCCGTGGCTTAATGCGGATGAACTCCTCTTCCTCTCCTTTATATAAATCGGACAGTATTTTCGCTAGAGTAGCGACGGAGTCCGGTCCCTTACGACCGCAGCGGGTAGCATCGTCTTCTCCATTGAAGTTCCACATGGGTTGTCCCCGATATTGAAGTGGCTGCACCCCCCGCATTATACATATTGACATAACCTCGATTATTGTCAATCCTTATTTGGCCAGCATTTTTATCCGGACCATCAGGTAAAGGACTTCTCTGTTATCTTCCCCCTGGGGGCTCCGAGGGCGCCAGCTGCGGCGTTTCTTCAAAGGGGTGTTGTCGAACTCAGGAAGACCCATCCGAATAGGGTCCGGAAGGGGGACGTCCTCCATATAAAACCACTCCGAAGGCCAGTCTTCGGATGTCTTCTTCGGAGTGCCGGACAGGTATCCGGTCCCGGCGATGCGCCATATCTCAGCTCCGCCCACTTGATATATTGACCCCTCCTATGTACGGGGTACGAGGCAGAATAGCCTCTTCCATAGCTCGAAATGAGCTTCACAGCCCAAAAACAGCTCGCAAAGGGCGACGTAGCCAGCGATGTGTAATATGGAGGCGGGAGTAAAGTTATGCAGCTGGAGGCCGTAGAACTCCAGAAGCCCGTGGAGGAACGGATGGATTGGAAATCCAAGCCCCTTAATAGGTAAGGACAAGGCATACCCGCTCCCCCATGGATGGGTTGGGAAAGCTCTCCGCTTGCTCTCCGCTGTTGTAAGTGTCAAGTCCGGCTCGAACGGGGACCATATACGCTGGAGGGAGAAATCCCTGGGTCTGTAACTCTACTAGCTAATTGGCTGTGGGGGATGGAACACTTCTTCCAATTGCTTGGCTTAGGGCTACGGGAGCTAGAGGAGGAGCTGCGATGGCCGGCCATGATGGGATGGGCTTTTCCGGGCGCGCTCCAATGGATACTCGCTGCAGGAGGATGGTGTGATCTGGATCTGAGGATCCCTGTCTCTTTAAATAGATGATTTACTTACATGGTTAGGGTGGCAAGTGCAAAAAATGCCCCGACTTCTCGCATTCGCTCGACACGTGGAGGATAGCCATTATTAGGCGCAGAAGCCAAGGAGCGCGACATTCATGGGAAGCCGCCGAAGTCAATCTGCGCGCCGGACTCATCATCATTGAAGCCTGGTTCAGGGGCTACTGAGGGAGTCCTGGACTAGGGGGTCCTCGGACAGCCGGAATATATACTTTGGCCGGACTGTTGGACTATGAAGATACAAGATTGAAGACTTCGTCCCGTGTCCGGGTGGGACTCTCCTTGGCGTGGAAGGCAAGCTTGGCAATTCGGATCTGTAGATCTCCTCCCTTGTAACCGACTCTGTGTAACCCTAGCCCCCTCCGGTGTCTATATAAACCGGAGGGTTTAGTCCGTAGGACAACAACAATCATAATCATAGGCTAGCTTCTAGGGTTTAGCCGCTACGATCTCGTGGTAGATCAACTCTTGTAATACTCATATCATCAAGATCAATCAAGCAGGAAGTAGGGTATTACCTCCATCGAGAGGGCCCGGACCTGGGTAAACATTGTGTCCCCGCCTCCTGTTACCATCCGCCTTAGACGCATAGTTCGGGACCCCCTACCCGAGATCCGCCGGTTTTGACACCGACACCTGGCCGTAGAGACGGCCGCTCCCATGGCAGACGAAATGCCTTTAGTCCTTGCCGTCGAGCCCTAGGCTCCAGCATGGGCACATCATACCGTCCGATTCCTCCTAATAGGGAAGCTTCCTGAGGAGCAGGAAGAAGCGGAGAAAGTAGCCCGTAGGTCTGCTATGTATCAGTTCGTCGATGACGTCCTGTACAGGAAAAAACCGAACGGTGTGAAATTGAAGTGCATTCCCCGGGAGGAAGGACTGGAGCTGTTGGCAGAGATACACGGAGGCATATGTGACTCCCACATAGGGTCGAGGGCCCTTGCCGGCAAGGTGTTCCGGCAAGGTTTCTTCTGGCCCACTGCCCTCCAGGATGCAACGGCACTAGTAACCAAGTGTGAAGCATGTCAGTTCCATTCGAACAAGCTTCATCGACCAGCTCAAGCCCTTCAAACAATTCCTCCCTCCTGGCCATTTTCGGTCTGGGGGCTCGACATACTGGGCCCTTTCCCCCTCGCTGTCGGGGGCTTTGAGTACTTGTACGTTGCAATCGACAAGTTCAGAAAGTGGCCGGAGGTGGAAGCAGTGAGGAAGGTGACAGCAGAGTCAGCTGTCAAGTTCTTCAAAGGGCTAGTCTGCCGTTTTCGTGTGCCAAACAGAGTCATCACCGACAACGGCACGCAGTTCACAAGCCACACCTTCATGCAATACATGCAAGACCTCGGCAACATGGTCTGTTTCGCTTCCGTGGCACACCCACGGAGCAACGGCCAGGCGGAGAGGGCAAATGCTGAAGTACTGCGAGGCCTGAGGACCAAGACTTTTGACAGGCTGCACCAGAGCGGAAGGCGCTGGATTGATGAGTTGCTGGCGGTTCTTTGGTCGATTAGAACAACGCTAAATCGAGCCACCGGCTAGACACCTTTTGCCATGGTATACGGGGCAGAAGCAGTTCTCCCCATGGAACTCACATACGGGTCACCTCGAGTGCTCGCTTATGACGAGCTTGAGCAAGAGCAATTGCAGCAAGATGACGCAACGCTCCTCGAGGAAGATCGTCTTCGGGCGGCTGTGAGAGCAGCGCGCTACCAGCAAGCCTTGCGCCGCTACCATAGCTGCAAGGTTCATGCCCGAAGCTTTGAGGAAGGCGACCTTGTTCTTCGGCGCGTTCAATCGGCCAAGAATTCCAACAAGTTGACGCCAAAGTGGGAAGGCCCTTATCGGGTAATACGAGTCACCAGGCCCGGCACAGTCCGCCTGGAGACCGAAGATGCTATTCCAGTGAGCAACTCCTGGAACATTGAACATCTTCGCAAGTTTTACCCATAAGGCGTGGTTGCCGGGCCCCCCGGCAAACCACTTTTTGTACAAGCCTTGCCGGCAAGGCATGTAACCCTCTGTACAAAGCCAGGCGCAGACCCTGAGCATAAATAAATGAAGCGCTGGCGCCCTAAGTTATAGCATGCATGCTAGGTTAAGTCTCTCCCTCGGTTAGGGTTGATAGTGCTTAGCGGCGACTAACCCCTAACATAGAGGTCGAGTTTGCGTTTCTTTGTTCCTTTCCGTCCTCTTTGGTTCGCAGGGTCCATGGACGTTTTTGCTGAGCTGTTTGGAAGAAAGAGAATGAGCCGGCGCTCCTGCCTCGGCAAGCCAAGGTTGCCGGGGGCTGCAGATACAGGAATCCAACCACGGCAAGCCAAGGCTGCTGGGGGCTGCAGATTCAGATAAGTCGTTTATCCTCTATTGTGCATTTCTGTATGAAGTCGGGACATATGAAACTCCGTTCTGCTCCTAAACCACCGTGCTCCCCCTTTTTCCTGTACCCAAGTCCTTGGGTCGGAACCGGTTCATAGTCGCGGTGGCGAGGAAATAAATGAGGGGCCTAACTCTACTTTGCCCCTGCCTCCGCCAAGAGCGTGAGAATGGTCGGCTGAAGTAAGGGGACGAAAAGGCCTGTTGCCGGGCGACAATGTTTATCTTAAAAATAACAAGGATTCTTTCCTTGGCATGGGCCTCGCTCACGCACAAAGAACCCGGCAAGCACCCTTTTTCATTAAAAACATCCCATACAGGTACAGTTCATACGGAATAAAAAACATGAGCAAGGGGATTACAAGTCTTAAAATTAACAAGTGCCCGCAGGCTTACAAACTAAAAAGAAATAAGGTGCCCATAATCCCTTTCTTGTCCCTCTCCTCAGAAGGTGGAACAAGATAGCAGGAGGGTAAAAAGAGCGCCTAGGCGAGGTACGAGGAGCAGAAGGCACCAAGAGAACATCCCGGTGCCGGGAGGGGAGCTGGAAGATGAGGCAGCGGGCCGACAATATGCGATGAAGGCGTCGGTGCCCGCGTACTCCGACTTGACGGCCGCCACCCGCCTTCTTTGCCTTCTCCAACCCTCCTACGCCAGCCGCCCAAGGAGGCGACGGGGAACGTGCCGATGGAGAGCTTGACGAGGAAGGCCCTCGGCAGGGCGCGTGGCCGAGGGAGGGGCAACGCGGTCAGCCGGAGTCGAGCGTCCCGCCGCTCGACGCCCTCGTCGTTGCTGTCACTGTCCTCCTCGTCACTCCCACTTGAGGAGGAATCTTCATCGTCGGAGGAGCTCTCCACGCAGCACTTTAGGCCAGTTCCAAGATCTCCAAAGACCTTGACGGAGAGCAGGCCGTTCTCCATTAACTTGAAATAGAGAACGAGCCCCGCCGTCAGGCTGTGGACACGAGTGAACGTCTTCCATCCGCGATGGGAGGTACATGACGTGAGGAGTGGGGAAGTCGACGTCGACCCGCGTGCCGCCGTTCCCGCAGCCCCTCATGTGTAACCTGAGGGTCTAGGGCGGATCGAGCTCCATCTCCCGAGCAAATGGTGTAGGGAGACGAAGACGACAATGCGGTGGCCGGCGCAGCCTGATGAAGAACTCACAAGGCTAGTCCCCAACGTGACCCTCCATTGGGAGAGGCATTGTCGGCAGAGGCAAGGCCGGTGCGCGGCCCCGTCCCCCTCTCCCCCGAGCGCCACGATGGCCTCGGCCTCGCTGAGGGAGTCCTGGATTAGGGGGTCCTCGGACAACCGGACTATATACTTTGGCCGGACTGTTCGACTATGAAGATACAAGATTGAAGACTTCGTCCCGTGTCCGGGTGGGACTCTCCCACTACTGGAATTTGCTTATTTTTGTCTGCCTATTCGTTGCCGTCTGCTGGCGGACGGCAAAGAAGGTCTTTGCCGTCAGCTTGAAAAAAAGGACGGCAAAGAACTGGCTGATGGCAAAGAATGTCTTTGCCATCAGCCAATTCTTTGCCGTCAGCTGGCGGACGACAAAGAGAGAGGTGGGCCCCACTAACGAGTTGCTTAGAAAAAAACCTAACGGCCCCCCTCTTTGTCGTCTGCTAGCAGACGGCAAAGAGCAAAAAAGCGGACGGCAAAGAGACAACCTAACTAATGGCCGTCCCCCCACCCCGCTCCCTCTCTCTCTCTTTCTGTCCACCCC
>NC_057802.1:134285892-134286767 GCF_018294505.1 Triticum aestivum
TCCCTTGCATGTGGGGCACGGGAACCTTCCATGCACACACCAGCCAACGAATAGCGCATACGCCGACAAGTCATGCGTCGAGTACATGTACCAGACACGCATTATGAAGTTCCGTTTGCTATAGGCGTCGTATGTCTTGAACCCATTATCCCAGGCTTCTTGCAATTCGTCCTTAAGCGGCTGCATGTACACATTCATATTTTTCCCCGGATAGTTGGGCCCTGGAATTATCAACGTCAGGAAAATGTTATTTCTTTGCATAATCTGTCCGGGGGGGAGATTGAGTGGAAAGACAAATACGGGCCAACAACTGTATTGGGCTGCCGTCAGACCAAACACACCGAACCCATCCGTGCTGATGCCGACTCAAGGATGCCTCGGATCTGCCACTTTGTCAACATGTAATTCATCAAATTTTTTCCACGCAACACCATCCGATGTGTGTACGATCATGAGATTCCCATCTGCATCTAGTTCGGTTCTTTTGCCCGTTTTGTGCCATGTCATCTGTCTGGCCGTCTCTTCGACCATGAAAAGACGTTGAAGTCTTGGTATGATTGGCATATACCGAAGAACACCCGCCGCGGCCTCCCCCTCCACCAGGCCACCGCTGCCCCCACCCGCCGCGGACTCCCCTCCACCGGGCCGCCGCCGCCCCCACCCGCCGCGGCCTACCCCTCCACCGGGCCGCCGCCTCCCCCTCCACCGGCGATCCCCTGCGCAGGTGAGTGATCTTCCCCCTTTTTTTAGTTTAGTTTGTTTTAGTTTAGTTTCTTTTAGTTACTTTTAGTTAATTTAGTTTCTGTTTTAGTTATAGTTTTACTTTAGTTTTAGTTTTAGTTTTCGTTTTAGTTTAGTTTATTTTAGATTAGTTT